>NW_006921699.1:7692599-7713307 GCF_000298275.1 Orycteropus afer afer | reverse complement strand
TCTCACCTATTTTGGTCATGTTGTCAGAAGGGACCATTCCCTGGAGAAGGATGTCATGTTTGGTAGGGTGGAGGGTCGACAAAAGAGGGGGAGGCTTTCAACGAGATGGATTGACATGGTGGCTGCGATGATAGGCTCAAATATAGCAGGGATCATGGAGCTGACGTGGGATCAGGCAGTGTTTTGTTCTGCTGTGCATGGGGTCGCTATGAGCTGGAAACGACTCGACGGCACGTAACAACAACAACAATCCTGCCTCATTAACATATAGAGATTAGGATTTACAATACATAAAATGGAGGATAATTACATCAGATCACAAGAACAAAGACAACTACACAATACTGGGAATCATGGACTAACCAAGTTGACACATAATGTTAATCATCACAATCCACCCCTTGTCAACTTTGTGCCTGTATACATCTCATTATTAAGCCATACATAATCTCTAAACAAAGACAATTATAAAGTCATACTTGCAGCTAACATGACACAACTAGCATGTGTAAAACCAAAAACACACCAGCCACATTTGTAACTTATATTTTATAAGAAAACAAAAGCATTTTATATATTTTTAATAAAACTAGGAAAGACTACTCAACAATTACACTCCTCGTTTCTGCAACTGATCATGTTTTTGTAACTGGTATTGAGAAGTAGCTTCTTCCACCACAAATTCCATGTTCTGTTTACGGTCAGCAAGTACTTCAGTTGGTTGTGGCTCTTTGCATGGTGGGGGAACCCAAACCTTCATTTCTAAAGGGTCTGAGCCATTAGTAGTCATTTCAGAATTGGGCTGCTGAATTTTCCGTTGACTTTATTCCAGGGCATGGTAGTACAAAGACACACCCTGAGGGATCTCCTGTATTCCAGACCTGCTCTTCTTTACCTCCATTATGTAATGTCAATCTGACTTAGTCTTGGTAATCAGGATCAATCCACCAAGCATTATGGTAACCACCTTCTTTGTCTATCGATCCAGAGGCATGAGGAGCCCAAAGTGGCTGGGTGGTATTCATAACTTCCAGTTCAATGAAATCAGTGTTGTGTCTCTAATGGGAGCATTCCTGTCTTTGGAACTATGAACTCTAGACTCAGAGAGCATAGGGTAGCAGAGACAGGAAGCAAAAATTTTGCAAGTTAATCAGTAGGGGTAATAGTGGTACCATTCCTATTTCTACCTCCTGATTCCTGGAAGTATGAATACTGGCTATGGGGAAAGAGCACCATATTTTGGATGCTGGTTGACAGCATATACAGCCACTTAGAGAACACTGGGGAACTCTGGTGGCATAATGCCTAAGGCATTTGACTGGTAACCAGAAGGCTGGTGGTTCAAACCCACCAGCCACTCCTCAGAAGGAAGATTGGGCAATCTACTTCCGTAGTTATACTGCCTTGGAAACCCAAGGAGGGGTCACTATGAGTCGAATTTGACTCAACAGCAATAAGTTTGTTTTTTATTTTAGAGAACACTGCTCCAGCCTGCAATGTATGGCCATCTAGCTGGCATTGTAATTGTGTCTTTAGAAGGCCATAACATTGTTATACCAAGCCAGTTGCTTCAGAATGATGGGAAAAATGGTAAGATTGATGAATTCCATGAGTACTCACTCACTGTCTTATTTCATTTGCTGTGAAGTGAATCCTTTGATCTGAGGCAATGCTGTGTGGGATGCCATGACAGTGGATAAAGCATTTTGAGTCAACGGATGGTAGTTTGGGCAGAGGCATCACATACAGGGAAGATAAATTCATATCTAGTGTCCATCCCACTAAGAACAAAATGCTGACCTTTCCATGATGGAAGCAGTCCAATGTAATCAACCTGCCACCAGGTTACATGATGATTGCTTGAGGAATGGTGTAATATAGGGGATTCAGTGTTAGTCTTGGTGAGTGTAAAGTAAGTCCATGTTGCTGAGCCTATGCATAACCTCCATCCTTGCCACCATGGCCACTTTATTCATGAGCTTATTGAGCAATGATGAGAGTGTCTGGGGAAAGAGGATGACTAGTTTCCACAGAACATGTTATCCTATCCACTTGATTGTTAAAATTCTCCTCTGCAAAGGTCACCCTTTGGTAAGCATTCACATGAGACACAAATGTTTTAACTTTTTTTTTTTTTGCCCATTCTTATGCCACTTCCCCATACCTCCTTGTCACCAACTTTCAATCATGTTCCTTTCCAGTTCCCAGCTATTGGCCAAAACCCATGAATATATTAATATATAATCATACATTTAGCCATTTCTCCTTAGAAACAAAGTGAACAACCAGGTGTACTGCTCAAATTTCTGCCAATTGAGAGGATTTTCCCTCACCACTGTTCTTAAAGGAGTTCTCAGAAAGGGACTGCAGTGCTGTCACTGTCCACTTTTGAGTGGTACTTGCATATGCTCTGATGGCATAGTGGATAAGGCACTTGACTGCTAACTGGCAGGTCAGCTGTTCAAACCCACCAGCTACTCCATGAAAGGAAGACAGGGCAATCTACTTACATAAAGATTTGTAGCCTTGGAAATCCAATGGGGGTTGCTATGAGTCAAAAAACGACTTAATGGCAGTGAGTTTGGTTTTTGGTGTTTTGCACATTATACAGAAACATCTGTAAACCAGGTACGAGTTTTCACTTTCTCAGTCAACTGATCATAAGAAACTCCCCATGAGGCTATAGATGCAAATTGGAAGGGGAAGGTAATGTGACAGGAGTGGAGACCAGAGTCCTGAGGCACTTGTAACTTATTTGTGCTTTCAGTTCCTGCTTGAGCCCAGTCTCTTACATACTACTTCCACTTAATGATATAGTGCTGCTGTGCACATCTGACTTTATGATTCTGAGGCTCAGACAATACCCAGTTCATGATGGGACATTCAGGCCTCATGGTGACTTGGTGGCCTATGGTTAAATGGGTCTTCACTAAGGCCCAGTAATAAGCCAAAAGCTGTTTCTCAAAAAGGAGAGTCGTTATCTGCAGAGGATAGCAGGGCTTTGTTCCAAAATCCTAAGGGACTGGACTGTGATTCACCAATAGGGGCCTGCCAAAGAGTCAAACAGCATCTCTATCTGCCACTGCCACTTCAAGCACCATTGGATCAGCCATATCATACAGCCCACGTGTCAGAGTGGCTTGCATGGCAGCCTGCACCTATTGCAGAGGCTTCTTGTGTTCTGGGCTCCACTCAAAACTAGCAGCTTTTTGAGTCATTTGATAAATAGGCCAGCTTGGCACTCACAAGTGAGGGATATGTTCCCACCAAATTCCAAAGAGGCCCATTAGGTATTATCTTTCCTTTTTAGATGTAGGAGTAGCCAGATACAATAACTTATCCTTCACTTTAGTGGGAATATCTCGACATGCTCCATACCACTAGACTCCTAGAAATTTCACTTAGGTGGAAGATGCTTGAATTTTTGTCAGATTAATTTCCCACCTTCTAGCAGGCAAACGTCTTACCATAAGTCTAGAGTCATTGATACTTCTTCTTTACTGGGTCCACTCAGCATATTGTCATCAATGTAATGGACCAATGTGATGTCTTGTGGAAGAGAAAGGTGATCAAGCTCCCAGTGGACTAAATTATGACATAGGGTTGGAGAGTTGATATACCCCTGAGGTAGGACAAAAACCAAACCAAACTCATTGCCATTGAGTTGATTCTGACTCATAGTGACTTCCATTGGGTTTCCAAGGCTATAAATCTTTATGGAAGGAGACTGCCTCCTCTTTCTTCCACAGAGAAGCTGGTGAGTTCAAACCATCGACCTTTTGGGTAGCAGCCAAATGCCTTAATCACTACACCACCAGAACTCCTTTGGGGTTGGACAGTGAAGGTATATTGCTGGCCTTGCCAGCTGAAGACAGTTTCTGATGTTACTTTGAAACCAGAGTTGAGAAAAATGCATTGGCCAAATCAATAGTTGCATACTAGGTACCAGGAGATGTATTTATTTTCTCAAACAATGAAACCACATCTGGAACAGCAGTTGCAATTGGAGTCACTATCTGGTTAAGTTTATGATAATCCACTGTCATTCTCCAAGACCCATCTGTTTTTGTTTTTTTTTTTTTTTTGTACAAGCCAAATAGGCTAGTTGGATAGGCTAGTTGGATGTGGTGGGAATCATTACCCTTGCATCCTTTAAATCCTTGATAGTGGCAGTAATCTCTGCAATTCCTCCAGGATACAGAATTGTGTTCAGTTTATGATTTTCTAGGTAAAGACTGTTTTAATGGCTTCCCCTCGGCCTTTGCTACTATAATAGTCTCTACTCCATATGTCAGGAATCCAATATGAAGGTTTTGCCAGTTGCTGAGTATGTCTATTCTAATTATCCATTCTGGAACTGAGAAAATCACTACAGGATTGGTTCAGGGACCCCCTGGACCTATTTTGGACAGACCTAAGCCAGGACTCCAGTAATAACCTGATGTCCATAAGCCCTGACTCTGATTGGTGGGCCACAGTGATATTTTGGCTCTCCCAGAATTAGTTCAGAGCCAATATCCAGTAATCTTTGAAAATTCTCATTATTTCCTTTTCCCCAATGAATAGTCATTCTCATAAAAGGCTGTAGATTCCTTTGGAGAAGGCTGGGAGAAAGATTATTGGCATAAATTTTTGCCAGTGTAGTGGGATCTTTCCTCAAGGAGTCCAGCCTCCCCTTCATTCAAGATGTTGTGGGCTTGTAAACTGGCTGAAGTCTGGGAATTGATTGAAGAGCTGTGACTATTCTGGTCATTTGAGTTAGACTGTCATTCACTTGATTGAGAATTCTTCCTCTTGTACAGATCATGTAAATGTTTAATGGATTTCCAATCTGTTTCGCTACTAGGGACATCATGGCTAAGTAGCCAATGCCACAGTACACATAAGTTAGACTATTCTGATTACTGCTTTGACTCTGCTATTTTTTAAAGTAACCATGCCCACCTTGTCTTTGTTGTTAAGTGTTGCTTCTTGTCTCTAGCAGCACAAGTTCTAATCAGCTCCACTGTAATAAAAAAAAAAAAACACTGTTGTAGAGTCATATCTAACTCATGAACCTTCCTTGGGTTTCTGAGGTGGTATCTTGATAGAAGTAGATTGGCCAATCTTCCTTCTGAGGAGTGGTTTTGAACCACAAGCCTTCTGGTTAGCAGTCAAATGCCTTAGGCACCCTGCCACAAGAGAGTGTGTGTGTGTGTATATATATATATATATATATCCTTTCACCATACTTATTCAATCTATGCTGAGCAAATAATCTGAGAAGCTGGACTATATGAAGAAGAACATGTCATCAGGATTGGAGGAAGAATCATTAACAACCTGCGATATGCTGATGACACAACTTTGCTTGCAGTAAGTGAGGATGTCTTGAAGCACTTACTGATAATGGATAAATGGAGAAAAGATTGAAGTTGTCAAAGATTTCACATTGCTTGGTTCTACAATCGATGCCAATGGAAGCATCAGTCAAGACATCAGATGATGTATAGAACTGGGCAAATCAGCCGCAAAGGACTTCTTTCAAGTACTGAAGAGTAAAGATGTCTCCTTGAGGACTAAGGTGCACCTGACACAAGCCATGATATTTTCAATTGTCTCATATACTTGTGAGAGCTGGACAGTGAATAAGGAAGACCGAAGAAAAGTTGATGATTTTGAGTTGTCGTGCTGGCCAAGAATGCTGAAAGTGCCATGGACTTCTAAAAGATCTAACAAATCTGTCCTGGAAGAAGTGCAGCCAGAATGCTTCTTGGAAGCAAGAATGGCCAGACTTTGTCTCATCTACTTTGGTCATGTTGTCTGAGAGGACCATTCCCTAGAGAAGGATGTCATTCTTGGTAAGGTGGAAGGTTGATGAAAGAGGGGAAGCCCAAGATGGATTGACACAGTGGCTGCAGTGATGGCCTCAAGTATAGCAAAGATGGTGGAGCTGGCATGGGACTGTGCGGTGTTTCATTCTGCCATGCATAGGGTAGCTATGAGTCAGAGATGACTCAACGGCACCTAACAACGACAACAATGTGTGTGTGTGTGTGTGTGTGTGTGTGTGTATACAATGCAGGTCACACCCCTAAGGAAACTCTCCTTACATCAGAGTAAGGGTGTGGATTGAGTAAGGTTGTGACTTAAGTAAGAGTGTGACTTGAATCATGCCTTCTTCTAAGGCTGTGGCTCAAGATATATCCTACACTAATTCTGCCTCATTAACATATAGAGGTTTTGATTTACAACACATAAAATGGAAGGTAATTAATTACATAATACCACAAAATGGAGGATAATCACATCAGATCGCCAGATGAAGCACAACCACACAATACTGGGAATTCAGGCATAGCCAAGTTGACATATAACATTAACCATCACAACCAATAACAGAGATGAAGGTGCCAATGGCAGTGATGATGATGACATCAGTTCAGAAGTCACAGAAGAGTGAATGCAGATAGCTCTGAGATACGTCAGTGGTGTTAGTGATGAGGGATTGGACTTTCAAGGGTTCTGGGGGTCAGATGATGATGATGATGATGATGAATGAATGGCCTATTTAAAATGGCCTATTTTAAGATGAAAACACCATTTCTTCTGGTGACTTTATTATTTCAAAGACATTGATTATCAAAAATTGTATTTCAGTTTAACATTTGGGAAAGCAATAAAATATAAACAACACTTTGTTCTTGTAGTTTTAGGCCTAAGATTTCTAGATCTTTGTTCATTCATATTGTTTGATTTCAACATGGTATACCATTTCCATCATGAGCCCATTCAGTTCAGCACTGGTTGCACTTGGTTTAGGAAAACCTATTTTAAATGAAGTTTTCATGAGATCACTTTTATGCTGGTAACATTAAATCTGTTAGACATAAAAAAATTGAAATTGAAGTCAGCAGTGTAAAAAAAAAAAAGATGGTATAGCATGCTCATGAAAATAACATGTGGGATTGCATAGTTTGAAAACATATAATGGGCATGTTATGTATGCCCATTCTGACTCATTTGGGGCTCAGCAGATCCCTGGACCAATGTATGGAGTGCTCTACCTTCCCTCTTCTCAACGTTTAAAGTCTAAGAGCGTCCTGCTTTCAGGACAACTTGTAAGGAGCAGCAAGCAATTTCTTTCAGTTTCTTGCTTTCCACAAGGAAGACAGTTGGCAGTTTATATATAACCTGTATTTCTAAAAGCCCACCTGTAGATTACTCACATCAGAGACAATGGGGTCCTTGTTAAGAAAGAACATTCATGGGTCCCATCCTGGGCTTACTGACTCAAACAACTCTGGAAATGGACTCCAGGAATTTTCATTTCACAAGCTCTCGAAATCATTCTTATGTATATTGATGTTGGACACAGAGCATTCAATAGATTAAGATAGGAACTCAAGGTAAGTGAAGGAGGTTTTTCTTTCACAATTTTTCAAAGAGTAATTTTTTGTTTTTTTTAGCACAGGTTATTAGTTCAATGGCACACCCAGGGCACTTCATAGTCCTGAGGTAAATGTGAAGAGCTTTTGAGTTTCAAAGACTGGGTTTAGATCTGAGAAGATTGCAGCAGCAAGGTTCATTAAGCTTTTACCAATAGAAGGGACTGAGTCGGAGCCTCTTATTAGGGTCTAGTGATTTTATGAGCTGGCTTTTGAGGATAACTTTGCCTTTTTGGAAGAGCTATAATGAGAGTGCACAGCCAGCTTTTTAATATAAAATGATGTGAGTCAGTAGTGGGCACAGTATCCTGTCTGCATTCCCACCAACAGTGTCTGTGTAGCAAGATGTGGTGGGCTACATATCAGGCTTTAGGTCCATCTTGATAGGTATCCAATCAGAGGAGTTTTCTTGTATCCCAGGATTTAATTTCAGGCCTGAGAGAATCTCTCTGGAAGCTGGGAGATGCCCTTCATGACCCTCCATCAGCCTGATTAAGAAGTTGCTGCCCATTAGCCTTGAGGGTTCTAGTGACTGAGAGGGATTTAGAGCTGACCTCTGAGGTCTGGTACAGGGTGCCTCATTCAGGTGCCAAATTCTGCCAGAAGAAATATTCATTTCTTTAGGTGTAATTTACTTATTTGTCTATACAGGACAGTTAGCCTAGCAGAACTTTGTGGGTAAGAACATTCTTAATGGAACTTGTAAGAGCCACAGACAAAAGATGAAATAAGCCCCTTGCTCTCTGTGCAGCAGGCCTGGCCTCCATCAGAAGGACACACCCAGTCAGCCAAGATATAACTTTAGTGCAGACAGTAGGGTAATGAGGCAAGCTATAAAAAGGCCTAATCTCTTAAGGCCACTCACATTGTTGGTGAGAACCTAAGGGGAAAGCAACATTAGCCAAGGATCATTTTCCTCCTGTTATAGATGCCTGCTGACTGCTTGGAAAAACCAACATGGAGGAAAAAAAAAAAAAACACCTGCAAACAGTGTGGGCAACAAGGTGTACTTTACAGGCTGGTTTCCCCAAAATTGTAACAGCTAAACAGTTTGTCTTATTGTAATTATTAATATCTACCATTGGCTGAGTTCTCACTAGGTGACAGGTACTTTATATTTGATAGCTTGTCTATTCCTCATGAGCCTATAAAATAAGTAGTATTATCATCCTATGTCAGTTAAGTCCAGTGAAGGAAATAGAATCATTCTGGGTATTTTGAGTAAAGGGGGATTTTTTATATCAGGAATTGAATGTTTAAAAAATTATGGTAAGGGCAGGAGGAACATAATGAGGGGGTGTCAGTGGGCTGTGGAATGTAAGGGCACATCACAAACCTTCAACCAAAATAATCCCCTGAAGTTATCTTTAAACTAAACAACCATTTAGATCAATTAGTAAGCAATATATGCCTTGAGTGTCGTGTCTTTTTAAAAGATTATATAAATGAGCTCAAATTGACAACAGTAACTCTAAAGCATAGATGGAGTTTAGGAGGCAGTGAATCTAAGTTAATGAGAGTGAAATATTTTGAGTATAAATAGTGAGATTGTTGACCCATAATGAAAAATGTAACCAGTGTCACTGTAGAACAGAAATGGTTGAATGGGTACATGTTTTACTCTGCATATTTTCACCAAAAATAAAATAAATATGAAAAGAAAGCAAAAAAAAAAAAATCACATAAGTGTGGCCTGAGATCAGGGAGCTGTTTTGGCTGCCACCATAGTTACTTACTGTCACAACTACCTCTCCTGCCCTTGAAGCTGACCATCTACCTTGGTTCCCTTTAAACTCAGCATAATCAAGATTGCCAGCAACCTCAGCAGGACAAGAAAGTCTCCATTTCACCTCTACCTTCCAAAGAAAAAACAACCATTGGTGGAATTCTTTTACGTCCAGAACCCTAGTTTCAAGGGTCTGGGAACCATAGTTTCTGGCTTTTCAGCATCTCCAACTAGGAGGGTGGAATGGAGTTTAAGAATGCCTCACATTCCCAATTTTCAGTTGAGGAAGCTGAGTCCTAGCGAGATGAAGTCATTTGCTCAAGGTCACACAGCCAGTCAAGAGTGGAGCCTTTTCTTGAGCCGAAAGCCAGTTCTTACCCACAGTTTTTTGGAGAATTTAGGAGGAAAAGCACTCTATTGTTAACCCAAAATGAAAACTTAACATTCCTGTTAATTACATTGCCTGGAGATTTTTTTTTTTTTTAAATTTTGTAGAGATAGTGACTTTGGCAGTTGTGAGAAATGACTTGTTCCATTATCAGGGGAAAGGGGATAAAGAGAAAAATGATGAGAAAAAAGAAATATGACCAGCCTGGGTTTATCTGCAAAGAAAATCCCAGACTTCCCCCTGCATCATTTTTCCAGCCTACTGGTTTTATATGGGACAGCCTGGGAGCTTTACTGCACTTGTCAAAAGGTGAGTATAAAGAACAATACTCACAGCTAATACTTGTGGGCACTTAGGTGACAGGCACCATGCCAACCACATTACATGGGTTAGCTACATTTTGTCCTCACAACAACTCTAATACTTATACTAAATAATTATTACAAGTATGAGGCAGGTTATTGTCTCTTTTGTATTTCACATAAGAAGATTGATTCTCAGAGAGGTTAAATGACTTGCCTAAAGTCACTCATTCAATCTGTATACTGAGCAAATAATCTGAGAAGTTGGACTATATAAAGAAGAATGTGGCATCAAGATTGGAGGAAGAATCATTAACAACCTGTGATACGGTGACAACACAACTTTGCTTGCTGAAAGTGAGGATGACTTGATGCACTTACTGATGAAGATTGAAGAATGCAGTCTGCAGTATGGATTACATCTCAACATAAAGAAAACAAAAATCCTCACAGTTGGACCTATGAGCAGCATCATGATAAATGGAGAAAAGATTGAGGTTGTCAAAGACCTCACATTGCTTGATTCTACAATTCATGCCAATGGAAGCAGCAATCAGGACATTAAATGACATATAGCACTGGGTAAGTTGGCTGCAAAGGACCTCTTTCAAGTGCTGAGGAGCAAAGATGTCTCCTTGAGGATTAAGGTGGGCCTGACACAAGCCATGATATTTTCAATCACTTCACATGCATGTGAGAGCTGGACAGTGAATAAAGAAGACCGAAGAAGAGTTGATTCTTTTGAGTTGTGGTGCTGGCAAAGAATACTGAAAGTACCATGGACTGCTAAAAGAACTAACAGATCTATCCTGGAAGAAGTGCAGCTTGAATGTTCCTTGAAAGCAAGAATGGCCAAACTTCACCTCACCTACTTTGGTCATGTTGTCCGACAGGACCATTCCCTGGAGAAGGATGTCATGCTTGGTAAGGTGGAGGGTCGACGAAAGAGGGGAAAGTCTTCAATGAGATGGATTGACATGGTGGCTGTGATGATGGGCTCAAAGATACCAAGGATCATAGAGGTGGCATGGGACTGGGTGGTGTTTCATTCTGCTGTGCATAGGGTTGCTATGAGTCAGACATGACTTGATGGCTCCTAACAACAACAACAAGGTCAGTCATAGTCTGGAGTATAGCCAGAGTTGGCACCCAAGTCTGTCTGAGTCCATATCCTGAAATTCTTAACTCCTGGCTATGCATATACCTTGTGAGTCCTACAAGCTCTGGCAGCCTATCACAGCACACAAAGAGCTGGATTAAGCCAAAAGAACTGAACTTCAGCATAATGAAAACTGCCTGCGGCACAGCAGTGACTACTGACTCCCAGTACCTCATCCCAGAGAACTCAGTGGCAATGGCTCCATCAGGCCTGGGAACAACTTGGGGTAAAGGGATCTTGTACACTAGCAATTCTTTCCAGGTCCATCATGTACCACTTCCCATTACACATCCCGTGGGACTTAAGGAAGTTCTAAAATCACATTGTTTCTGTGTGAGAAACTTTAATGGTCTGCTAATCCAACCATCACATTGTACAACTGGAGAAACAGAGATTCTATGAGAGGAAGTAACTTGCCAAAAGTAATTCAGATGGGTAGAATCAAGGGGAAGGCAAAACCGAGGTCTCTTAATCTTCTCTTTCAGCATTGGAGCTAACATTTGAAAGAGAAGTCAGAAAATATACTAGCAATTCAGTGCCCCTTGAAGACCCTCCTGCATCAGCAAGAACTCCACCACTCACCCCTAGAAACTTGTTGGCAACTTCTGTCCAAACAAAAACCAAACTTACTACCATCGAATCAGATCCAACTCATAGTGACCCCTCCTTGGGTTTCCGAGGTGGTATCACTTTGGATGTAGATGGCCCAATCTTCCTTCCAGGGAGTGGCTGGTGGGTTTGAACCGCCAGCCTTTGGGTTAGCAATCCAATACCTTAGGCACTACACCACCAGAGCTCCCTGGCAGCTTCTGTGATAGTGATAATATTTTATTTCTTGATCTAGGTGTGGATTACATGGCTATAATGATTGCATAAAAATCTATGGAGTTAGAGTTCATGATTTTTGCATTTTTCTGTATTACATCAAACTTAAATGAAATGCTTACTTTGAAAAAGGGAAGGGAGAAGACACTGCTAGATAGGTAGAGACAAGTATTGATTTCAATTAAGGGAAAGGCAATGTACCAAAAGTGAGTGATCAACATGATGGCATTGAGGGAGAAGCAGACATAGAGAGGTACATGGGAGGTACAGACAACAAAGATGAACCTTGTTGCATGTATAGTGCTGAGTTGTCAGTGATGGCAAGCCTTGATCTATGGGTAGATAGATGTATGGACAGGCTGAATGATCAGGTATGTCTAGTCAGCGGTGAGTATGCCCATAACCACATATAGGGTTAGCAGACAATGTTTCTACATGTGTATTTATATAAGCTGTAAGAATGTATAGTAGAGCTGACAAGGGGCAAGGTTGTAGTGGCTTCTTGGCTGCAGCTAGCTGCCTGGTGGGAGTGAGTAGTTGGACCTGTGGCTTAGGACCATAGTCACAGGGGACATCAAGCCCAACTGGCAGAATATACTATACAAAAAACATTGTTCTACATCCTACTTTGGTGAGTAGCAACTAGAGTCTTAAAAGCTCACAAGCAGGCCGTCTAGATGCAACGATGGATCTCTCCTCATCCAGAGCAAAGAAGAATGAAGAAAACCAAAGATGCATGGAAAAAAATTAGTTCAAGGGGCTGGTAGACCATGTGATCCTCAGCCTGTGTGACCATGAGACCAGAACTAGACAGGGCCCAACTACCACTGTCAACCATTCAGAGAGGAATCTCTGCAAGAGATCCTAGATAAAGTGGGAGAACAATGTGGGACAAAACTCAAAATCATAAAAAAAAAAAAAAAAAAGACTAGGTTTGCTGGTTTGATAGTGCCTGGTGAGACCGCTGAGACTATGGCCCCTAGTTACCCTTCAGGTCTGGAACTGAACTCACTCCTGTGGCTTCCAGCCAAACAATAAACAGGCATATGGGGTGAACATTTATATCAGGTAGATTCACTCCTTGGAGTGATCAAGTGATCAGATCAATTGTTGAACAAAAGGGCAGTGTTTGCACAGGGAGATAGCTGGGGGTAGTGGGAGTGCATGGGAGGGAAGGACACAGGAAAGAAGTAACTACGGGGAGGAAGTGGGAAGAGAGCTGTTACATTGTGGGGAGTTGCAGTCAATGTTATGAGACAAAATGTGTATGAACTGCTGTATGGAACATGAATCTGCTATGTAAACTTTCACCTAAATCACCAAAAATGTTAAAAATATAAATAAATAAGTAGGAAGGAAAAAAAAAGATGTTGGCTAATTAGATCTCCCCCAGAATGAACAAAATATTCCATGTTTCTCTTGAAAAGTATCTTCCTTCCAGTCTTTAAGGATCCAGAAAAAAATATATACCTATGCAGTACTACTGTCAGCTCAGGATTTAAGTAAACTGAGGAGATAAAAGGGCCAAGAAGATTAGGAACACTTCGGCAGAAGCCAAGACATCCCTTTTACTTTCCCCTAAGAAGGCAGAAACCCACAGATACACACAAATGAGACCTATGGCAGAGTTTGGGAAGCTGTTCAGCACACTATTTACCTATTTCTTCTGGGAACCCAACTAGACTACATTTCCCAGCTTCACATGCAAGAAGGTAAGCCATATAATTAGATTCTACTCAATGAAGTGGTCAAAATAGGTGGAAGTAGTAGATTCCACTCTCAGGTTTGGCCCATAAACTCTGCCGTGTACAACCCTGGATTGCCTTTTCCTATCTGCTGCTAAATTGAGATGACTCTGAGGCCCTAGAGAAGAATGAAGGCATAAAATGGAAGTTGCCTGGGTTCCTGAGACATCACATGGAGGAAGCTATGTAGAAGAGTCACCTGACCAAGAAAACCTATGTTGGAATATTGTACAAACAAGAAATAAACTCTACTGTATAGTATAGAAATACACAGCTCATTTGTTATAACAATGTCTATAGCCACTCCTCGGAAGGAAGGTTGGGCAATCCTACTTCCGTAGTGATACTGCCTCGGAAACCCAAGGAGGGGTCGCTATGAGTCGGGGTCGACTCGACGGCAAACAACAACAACATAGAAAAACACAGCTTATTTGTTATAACAGGGTCTACGCACTGCCATTGAGTCAGATCCAACTCATAGCAACCCCTCCTTCAGTTTCCAAGGCAGTATCACTACGGAAGTAGATTGTCCAACCTTCTTTCCGAGGAGAGATTGATGGGTTTGAATTACCAGCCTTCTGGTTAGCAGTCAAATGCCTTAGGAATTACACCACCAGAGCTCCTAAACAGTTAGCTTACCCTGACTAATCCAAGAGCCATTTTGAAATTGTTGTTGTTGTTAATTTGCCGTTGAGTCAGCCCTGACTCATAGCGACCCCTCCTTGGGTTTCCGAGGCAGTATCACAACGAAGTAGGATTGCCCAATCTTCCTTCTGAGGAGTGGCCATATCCTATTCCTCACACCACACACACCTTCTCAACCCAGAGCCAGATCCAAAGTACTTAAAAAATCTGAGAAGCCTAAATGTCCTCTTGCCTGTTATCTATTGTTAACATTTTTTTGTTGTAACTGTTACAACAAGCATGATTCAGTGATTCCTCAGGTCAATTAGGGCAACAGATCAAGGGGACAGACCTGTTGTTATAGGATATGACAGCTGGGAGTCCGTTGTCTCCTCCCGATTGACAGAGAGCTCAGAAAAGCAGCATTCTGGGCCCGTTCAATGCAGGGGCTAACCGTTCTGTACCACCAGAGGGCAATACTATAATATAGTCTCAGTATAATAGCTGATGCACATAATAACTTCAAATCATCATAAAAGGTGGAAATGAAGTCAACATTTCTTGAAAGAGGAAGGATGCAGATACCAAGATTGTGGAAAGTTTCCTTTGTGATGGGATGGAGCCAGCAAGGAGATCTTTGTTGACACACATCCCATCACACCTGCCACCTCAATCTCCCTCACAATTATTCCAATGGCTAACTCTGTCTGTATTTTTCCTGCATGTATAAAAATTATCTAGCTGCAAAACTCAGTTGCATTAGGCAAAGAAAAACAGACTAGAAGCAGTGCTGTCACTAGAGGAGTGTGGAGGGTGCAGACCACAGCAGGTGACAATGTCAGAAGGGGTGACACACAAATGATTGTCTATAACATTTTTATGCAGTGTTTCAGCAGAAATTTATTATATTTTATTAAAAAAAATCCCTATAAGTTGGCAGACAATGTTTTTACAAGTGTATTTGTATGTTCTACAAGAATTCCCAGGTATATAGTAGAGCTGACAAGGAACAAGGTTGTAGTCACTCTTTGGCCACAGCCACCTACCCAGAGGGAGAGAATAGTTGGACATGTGTGCTAGGGACCATAGTCACAGGGGACATCAAGCTCAATTGGTATAACATACTACACAAAAACATTGTTCCACATCCTACTTTGGTATGTAGTGACTGGGATCTTAAAAGCTTGCAAGTGGCCATCTAGATGCAATAATGGGTCTCTCCTCATCCAGAGCAAAGAAGAATGAAGAAAACCAAAGACACATGGAAACAACTAGTCCAAGCGACTGGTACACCATGTGATCTTCAACCTATACGACTATGAGACCAGAACTAGATGGTGCCCACCTACCACTGTCAACCACTCAGTGGGAGATCTATATAGGAGATCCTGGATAGAGTGGGAGAACAATGTGGAACAAAACTCAAAATTATGAGGAAGAAAAAAAAGGGACTAGGTTTGCTGGTCTGATAGAGCATGATGGAACCACTGAGACTATGGCCCTAGCTGCCCTTTAGGTCTGGAATTGAACCCACTCCAGTGGCTTCCAGCCAAACAAAAGACAGACATATGAGCTGAACAATTACATTAGGTATATACACTCCTTGGAGAGATCAATCATAGGAAAATAGAATGGCTGTGTATGCACAGGGAGACAGCTCAGGGGGCAGGAGTGCATGAGCAGGAAGGACACAGGGAAGAAGTAACTATGGGGAGGAGGTGGGAGGGGAGCTGTTGCATTGTGGGAAATTGCAGACAATATTGTGAAACAAAGTGTATGTGAGTTGCTGTATGGAAAGTGAATTTGTTTTGTAAACTTTCACCCAAATCACAATTTAAAAAAAAATTCTTTTAAATCCCTGTAGTTAGTTATAACAACAAAAACATTTTTAGTAAGCCCAGCTTACATGCATCAACATACCTAAGACTATGTTAGGTTGCTTGGTTCTACAATCAATGCCAATGGAAGCAGCAGTCAGGACATTAGACGACATGTAGCACTGGGAAGGTCAACCGCGAAGGAACTCTTTCAAGTGCTGAGGAGCAAGGATGTCTCCTTGAGGACTAAGGTGCACCTGACACAAGCCATGATATTTCCAATTGTCTCGTATGCATGTGAGAGCTGGACAATGAATAAGGAAAACCGAAGAAGAGTTGATGCTTTTGAGTTGTGGTGCTGGTGAAGAATGCTGAAAGTACCATGGACTGCTAAGAGAACTAACAGATCTGTCCTGGAGGAAGTGCACCCAAAATGCTCCTTGGAAGTGAGAATGGCCAGACTTCGTCTCACATACTTTGGTCGTGTTGTCAGAAGGGACCATTCCCTGGAGAAGGATGTCATGCTTGGTAAGGTGGAGGGTCGATGAAAGAGGGGAAGACCTTCAATGAGATGAATTGACACAGTGGCTGCGATGATGTGCTCAAGTATCATGGAGCTGGCGCGGGATCGGGCAGTGTTTCATTCTGCTGTGCATGGGGTTGCTATGAGTCGGAAATGACTTGATGGCACCTAACAACAACACGTTAGGTTACTTTTTGATCCTTCTAATGTGCTAGAGTCAGAGCTGCCAGTATTACCCAGTTACAGTGACACTTCTAATCACATGGCTTTGTCTACATGCAATACAAGCCTGTACTGTTTTTTCTGTTGCTGCCAGTGCTTTTATAGCCACTGATTTTATCAAATTTGCTGGTGTTTTAGCTACAATATTGCGGTAAGTAGTATTTGTAAACGTGTATCTTTTTTGAGAATGAAGTAGTAATTAAAAGAAAACTAGAAAAATTTAAAAAGGTTTCTATTCAGTTGCTAATGACATTGTAATACAGTGTATAAAAATTTTGTTGTTAATATTTATACAATATAAGAAAGATTACCACCACTCATCTGTCAGTTTGTTGTCCTGTGGTGGCTTGTGTGTTGTTGTAAGCCTGGAGGCTATGCCTCTGGTATTTCAAATACCAGCAGGGTTACCCATGGTGGATAGGTTTCAGCAAAGCTTCCAAAGATAGACTTGGAAGAAAGAAGGGGCCATACACTTCTCAAAGTATTGGCCAGTGAAAACCTTATAATGGCACTGAAACACTGTCTGATATATTACTGGAAAACTCTAAGAATAGTCTGGAAATATTGTCCGATATAGTGCTAGAAGATGAGCCCCTCAGATTGGAAGGCACTCAAAACATGATTGGGGAAGAGCTGCCTCCTCAGAGTAGAGATGACCTTAATGATGTGGATGGAGTAAAGCTTTTGGGACCTCTATTTGCTAATGTGGCACTACTCAAAATGGGAAGAAAGAACTGCAAACATCCATTAAATCATCAGAACATGCAATGTACAAAGTGTGAATCTAGGAAAATTGGAAGTTGTCAAAAATGGAATGGAACACATAAAGATCAATATCCTAGGCATTAGTGAGTTGAAATGAACTGGTTTTGGCCATTTTGAATCAGACAACCATATGGTGAGAAAGACAAATTGAAGAGGAATGGCATGGCATTAATTGTCACAGAGAACATTTCAGTTTCTGTCCTAAAGTAGAATCCTGTCAGTGATAGGATAATATCCATATGCCTACAAGGAAGACCAGTTAATACTACTATCATTCAAATTTATGCACCAACCACCAAAGCCTAAGATGAGGAAACTGAAGATTTTTACCAACTTCTGCAGTCTGAAATTGACCAAACATGCAATCAAGACATGTTGATTATCACTGGTGATTAGAAAGTTGGAAACAGAAGAATCAATGGTAGTTGGAAAATTTGCCCTTAGTAATAGAAATAACACTGGAGATTGCATGATAGAATTTTGCAACCAATGACTTATTTATTGCAAATACATTTTTCAACAACACAAATGATGGCTATACATGTGGACTTCGCCACATGTAGTATACAGGAATCAGATCGATTACATCTGTGGAAAGAGGTGATGGAGCAGCTCAATATCTTCAGCCAAAACAAGGTCAGGAGATGACTATGGAACAGACCATCAACTGCTCATATGCAAATTCAAGTTGAAACTGAAGACAATTAAAAAAAGTCCACGAGAGCCAAAACATGACCTTGATTATATCCTTCCTGAATTCAGAGATCATATAAAGAATAGATGTCATGCATTGAACACCAATGACCAAAAACCAGAAGAATTGTGGGATGACATCAAGAACATCATCCACAAAGAAAGCAAAAGGTCATTAAAAAGAAAGGAAAGGAAGAAAAGACCAAAATGGATTTCAGAAGAGACTCTGAAACTTGCTCTTGAACAGAAAGTAGCTAAAGCAAATGGAAGAAATGACAAGATAAAAGAGCTGAACAAAAGATGTCAAAGAGCAGCTCAAGAAGACAAAGTCAATTATTATCATGAAATGTTCAAAGATCTGGAGTTAGAAAACCAAAAGGGAAGAACATGCTCATCATTTCTTAAGTTGAAAGAACCAAAGAAAAAAATTCAAGCTTCGAGTTGCAATACTGAAAAATTCTATGGGCAAAATATTGAATGATGCAGGAAATATCAAAAGAAGATGCATGGAATACACAGAGTCACTGTGTACAAAAATTGGTTGATGCTCATTCTTTTCAGGAGGTGGTTTATGATTAAGAATCAACGGTATTGAAAGAAGAAGTTGAAGCTGCACTAAAGGAATTGGCAAAAAAAAAAAAGGCTCCAGAAATGAATAGAATACCCATTGAGACGTTTCAACAAACGGATGCTGTGCTACCAGCACTCACTTGTCTATACCAAGAAATTTGGAAGACAGCTACCTGGCCAATTGACTGGAAAAGATCCATATTAGTACCCATTCCAGAGAGAGGTGGTCCCACAGAATGTGGAAATTATCTAATAATATCATTAATATCACATGCAAGTAAAATCTTGGTGAAGATAATTCAAAAATGATTGCAGCAGTATATCGACAGAACTTCCAGAGGTGCAAACTGGATTCAGAAGAGGATGTGGAACAAGGGGTATCATGGCTTATGTCAGATGGATCTTGGCTGAAAGCAAATAATACCAGAAAGATGTTTAGTTGTATTTTACTGATGTGCAAAAGCATTCAATTGTGTGGATCATAACAAATTATGTATAACATTGAGAAGAATGGGAATTCCAGAATACTTGATTGTGCTCATGAGGAACCTGTACGTTGACCACGAGGCTGTCGTTTGAATGGAACAAGGTACTACATGGTTTAAACTCAGAAAGGGGTGTGTCAGAGTTGTATCCTTTTACCATACTTATTCAAACTGTATGCTGAACAAATAATCTGAGAAGCTGGACTATATGAAGAACATGGCATCTGGATTGGAGGAAGACTCATTAGCCACTTGAGATATGCAGACAACACAACTTTGCTTGCTGAAAGTGAGGATGACTAGAAGTACTTACTGATGGAGATTTAAGACTTCAGTCTGCTGTATTGATTACATTTCAACACAAAGAAAATGAAAATCCTCACAGCTGGACCAATAAGCAGCATCATGGTAAATGGAGGAAAGACTGAAGTTGTTAAAGATTTCATACTACTTGTTTCCACAATCAACACCAATGGAAGCAGCAGTCAAGACGTCAGACAATGTATTGCACTGGGAAATCTGCTGCAAAAGATGTATTTCAAGTGCTGAAGAGCAAAGATGTCTCTTTGAAGACTAAGATGCACCTAACAGAAGCCTTGGTATTTTCTTTTCTTTTCTTTTTTTTTTTTTTGATTACTTTTTTTTTAAGAGCTTGTTTTACATTCAAAGTCACACGTACATTTAGTTTCATTCCCCATTCACCATGTCCAACCCCAACCCAGCCTCCTCCCCTCCCTACCCTGCAATACTCCCCCTGTGCCCCTCATAATTATGCACTCCTGTTTGTCCTGCATTTCCTCAGTTTGAATGTTAGTCCTTTGGTGTCCCATGGTTCATTGCTTTAGGGGATGCATTGCCATTGAGTGTGTGGGTGCAGCATCCTGGGTTGAGTGGTCTGCATGGACATCTCGCTAACCATTGGGCTGAGAGCCTTCCCCTGGGGGTGAGTTTTATTCCAGGCACCGAATGTATTTCAGGGCCATAGTATTGGGAGTCTCACCAGACTTCATCTGACCAGTAATTCTGGCCATTATTGAGTTTTTAGATTTTGTTCTACATTTTCCCTCTCACTCTAACCAGGATCTCCAGATTTGATCTTTTCCTGAGTGGTTGGCATTGGTAGCTGGGCACCATCCGGTTCTTCTGGTCTCGAGGGCCATCGTGTCTTATTAATTGCTTCTAAATGCCCTTTTGTGTGTGTGTGTGCATTCCTCTTCACTTCCAACGCTGGGAGACCATTAGGTGCACCCTAGATGGCTGCTTGAAAGCTTTTAAGACCCCAGTCGCTACTCACCAATGTAGGATGTGGAGCAATGCTTCTATGTATTTTGTTGTGACGATGGAGTCTGGTGTACCCCAGTACTATGGTCCTGAGGTAGTAGCTCTATTGGATCTCTCTCCCATAGTGTTGGGATGTCTGTGAGGGATTACTCTGTG
>NW_006921699.1:7681851-7691929 GCF_000298275.1 Orycteropus afer afer | reverse complement strand
GGAAGACTGAAGAAGAGTTGATGCTTTTGAGTTGTGGTACTGGCAAAGAATACTGAAAGTACCATGGACTGCTAAAAGAACTAACAAATCTGTCCTGGACAAAGTGCAGCTGGAATGCTCCTTGGAAGTGAGAATGGCCAGACTTCATCTCACCTACTTTGGTCATGTTGTCAGAAGCGACAATTCTCTGGAGAAGGATATCATGCTTGGTAAAGTGGAGGATCAACAAAAAAGAGGAAGGCCCTCAACAAGATGGATTGACACAGTGACTGCAACTATGGGCTCACGTATAGCAAGGATTGTGACTGGTTCAGGACCAGAGAGTGTTTCATTCCGTTATACGTAAGGTCATTATGAGTCAGAGCCAACTCGCCAGCACCTAACAACAAGAAAGATTACATTTAAGCAATTTGTTGTTGTTGTTGTTGTTAGGTGTTGTCAAGTCAGCTTTGACTCTTAATGACCATATGTACAACAGAATGAAAACTGCCCGGCCCTGCACCATCCTCACAATTCTTATTATGCCTCAGTCCATCATTGCAGCTACTGTGTCAGTCTGTCTCATTGAGGGCCTTCCCCATTTCCCCTGATTTTCTACTTTACCAAAAATGATATCTTTCTCTAGGAAATGGTTCCTTCTGACAACATGACCAAAGTAGGTGAGATGAATTATAGCCATTCTCCCTTCCAAAAAGCATACTGGCTGCACTTATTTCAAGATTTATTAGTTTGCTCTTCTGGCAGTTTGTGGTATTTTCAGTATTTTTCGCCAACACCACAATGCAAAGGCATCAATTCTTCTTCAGTCTTCCTTGTCCAATTTATTCCTTATTCCTTGTCCAGGTTTCACATGCATATGAGGCTGAAAATACCATGGCTGGGATTGGCACACCTTACTCTTCAAAGTGACATCTTTGCTCTTCAACATTTTAAACTGGTCTTTCACAGAAGATTTGCCCAGTGCAATACAATGTCTGATTTCTTGACTGCTGCTTCCATGGGTGTGGATTGTGGATCCAAGTAATATGAAATGCCTGACAACTTCAATCTTTTCTCCACTTATCATTATTATTGGTTATTACTGGTCCAGTTGTGAGGATTTTTGTTTATGTTGAGGTGTAAGCCATACTAAAGACTGTAGTCTTTAGCCTTCATCAGTAAGTGCTTCAAGTTCTTTTCACTTTCAGCAAGCAAGATTGTGTTGCATATCACAGGTTGTTAATGAGTCTTCCTCCGATCCTGATGCTGCATTCTACTTCATATAGTCAAGTTTCTCAGATTATTTACTCAGCACAGAAATTTAATAAGTATGGTGAAAGGAAACAACCCTGACACACATCTTTCCTGATTCTAAACCATGCAATATCACCTTGTCCTATTCAAATGACAGTCTCTAGGTCTATGTACAGGTTCCTCATGAACACAATTAAGTGTTCTGGAATTCCCATTCTTCACAATGTTATCCATAATTTGTTATGATCCACACTGTCAAATGCTTTTGGATAGTCAATAAAACACAGATAAACATATTTCTGGTTTTCATTGCTTTCAGCCAAGGTCTATCTGACATCAGCAATGATATCCCTCATTTCATATCCTCTTCCGAATCCAGCTTGAACTTCTGGAAGTTCCCTGTCAATATATTGCTGCAAACATTTTTGAATTATCTTCAGCAAAATTTTATTTACTTGTGATATTAATGGTATTCTTTGATAATTTCTATATTCTGTGAGATCACCTTTCTTTGGAATGGGCACATATATGGATTTCTTCCAGTCAGTTGTCCAGATAATTGTCTTTCAAATTTCTTGGCATAAATGAATAAACATGTTCAGTGCTGCATGCATCTGTTGGAACATCTCAATGCATATTCTGTCAATCCCTGGAGCCTTGTTTCTTGCCAGTTCCTTCAGTGCAGTTTGTACTTCCTCCTTCAGTATCATTGGTTCTTGATCATATGCTACCTCCTGATATAGATGAACATTGATCAATTCTTTTTGGTACAGTGACTGTGTATTAATTCCATCTTCTTTTGATGCTTCCTGCATCTTTCAGTATTTTGCTCATAGAATCCTTCAATATTGGAACTCAAGGTTTGAGTTTGTTCTTCAGTTCTTTCAGCTTAAGAAATGATGAGCATGTTCTTCCCTTTTGGTTTTCTAACTCCAGGTCTTTGAACATTTCATGATGATAATTGACTTTGTCTTTTCAAGCTACTCTTTGAAATCTTTTGTTCAGCTCTTTTATCTTGTCATTTCTTCCATTTGCTTTAGCTACTCTCTGTTCAAGAGCAAGTCAGAGTCTCTTCTGACATCCATTTGGTATTTTCTCCCTTTCCTTTCTTTTTAATGACCTTTTGCTTCCTTCATGGATGATGTTCTTGATGTCACCCCACAATTTGTCTGGTCTTTGGCTATTGATGTTCAGTGCACAAATGTATTCTTGAGAAGGTTTCTAAATTCAAGTGGAATATAATCAAGGTTGTATTTTGGCTCTTGTGGACTTGTTTTAATTTTCTTCAGCTTCAACTTGAACTTGCATATGAGCAATTGATGATTTGTTCCACTGTCAGCCCCAGACATGTTTTGACTGATGATATTGAGCTTCTTCATTACCTCTTTCCACAGATATAATTGATTTGATCCTTGCTTATTCCATCTGGCAATGTCCATGTGTATAGTTGTCATTTATGCTGTTGGAAAAGGTGTTTGTAATGTTGGTTGTTGCCAAATTCTATCATGAGATCTCTGGCATCATTTCTATCACCAAAGCCATATTTTCCAACTACCAATGATTCTTCTTTACTTCCAACTTTTACATTCCAGTCACTAATAATCAATACATCTTGATTGCATGTTTGGTTAATTTCAGATGGCAGAATTTGGTAAAAATCTTCAATTTCTTCATCTTTGGCTTAGTGGTTGGTGCATAACTTTGAATAATAGTTGAATAATAAAATTTGAATAATATTTTATTAACCTTTAGGTGTATGGGTATTATCCTGTCACTGACAGCATTGTACTTCAGGATGGAACTCAAAATGTTCTTTTTGACCAGGAATGTGATGTCATTCCTCTTCAGTTTGTCATTCCCAGCATAGTAGACCATATGATTATCTAGTTCAAAATGACCAATATCAGTTCACTTTAGCTCACTAATGCCTAGGATATCAATTCTTATGTATTCCATTTCATTTTTGACAACTTCCAATTTTCCTAGACTCATACTCCATACATTCCATGCTCTGATTGTTAATGGATGTTTGCAGCTGTTTCTTCTCATTTTGAGTTGTGCCCCACCAGCAAATGAAGGTGCTGAAAGCTTTACTCCATCCACGTCATTAAGGTGGACTCTACTTAAGGATGCAGCTCTTCCCTAGTATTCTGAGTGCCTTCTACCCTGAGGGACTTATCTTCTGACACTGTTGTTGTTATGTGCCGTCGAGTTGGACCCAAGTCATAGTGACCTCTCCTTGGGTTTCTGAGGCAGTATCACTATGGAAGTAGATTGCCCAACCTTCCTTCTGAGGAGTGGCTGGTGGGTTTGAACTGCCAGCCTTCTGGTTAGCAGTCAAGTGTCTTAGGCACTATGCTACCAGAGCTCCATGCTTCAGAGCTACTCATAAGATTTTCCAGTAATATATCAGATACTGTTTCACTGCTATTCATAAGGTTTTCAGTGGTCATTTTTTTCTGAAGTTGATGGCCCCTTTCTTCTTTTTAGTCTATCTTAGTCTGGAAACTGCTGAAACCTGTCCACCATAAGTGACTGGTGGTATTTGAAATACCGGTGACCTAGCCTCCAACCTCACAGCAACATGCAAGCCACCACAGCACAACAAACTGAAAGATGAGTGGTGGTTTTAAATTTAAGCAATTTACAGCCATATTTATCACATATTATTCTATGATTAAAATTGATAAGAAACACCACTAAGGATTCTGTATGGTCTGGTATAGGAGGAGGTCCATCGGGAGTGAGGGACACCCATGAATTACAGCATTGGGTGACACCAACTCTAGTGATACCACTGAGTAAAAGCTATCTTACAGCAAAACATGCAAATTTGTAGCACTGTTAGAAAATGAAAACACTGAGAAAAATAAAAAAAAAAAAAGAACAGAAATAAAGAGAAGGGCACATAAGAGGACACAGCCCCATTTTGTTCTCTGCTGGGCCAGAGGCCTGCAAGGGACTATAAGAAAACAGTGGTTTCTCCAGCTTTACCCTGTGGTTTCCTAATAAAATTTAGTGTTGTGAGTTCTGCTTCCTATAATCAGGAGCTACTTTTTTTTTCCCCCAGACCAAGCCTCTAGCTTAAAAATAACTAGAAAACAAGAACAAAAATATATTTTAAAAATATGTTTGACAGCTTCAAAGACCAAGCAATGATTTATAGAAACAAGATCCCAGAGACAAGGGAAGCCTAGAAATCTGATTCCAATACTCGGCATCCTTTTCCTCCTCGAGATATTTGTCAGTTTGAATACTGTGGTTGAAAACCTGATCAGAAAGTGGCAGCTGAGAAGCCAAGCAGAACTTTGGACATTCTCTCAGAGTTAGGGGAAGAAAAATTGGAATTCAAGACCTGCCCATCAGGAGAGGATATGGTAAGCAGCTCAGGTTTTCAGTTGGGACCCCAAAGATATACAATTTAGGAATAAGAAAGTCTTACTTAGATTTCCCAGAAGACAGAGCCAAAAGCAAAAGCTTGTATGTTAGCACTTTATTAGGAAATACAATTGGAGGGAATCAGGAATGAGAAAGAAAGAGGAGTGAGTGAGAAAGAAAGGGAAGAGAGATAGAGACCTAGTTTTTGACAATGGATTCTTAAATATGATGCAAAAAACATGAGCAAAAGATAAAATAGATAAACTGGACTTCCTCGAAATTGAAACCATTTGTGTATCAAAGTAATTTATCAATAAAGTGAAGAGACAACCTACAGAATGGAAGAAAATATTTAGGAACTGTATAACTGATAAGGGTTTGTTGTTAGGTGCTGTTGAGTTGGCTCCAACTCATGGATACTCTGTGTAACAGAACGAAACACTGCCCAGTCCTGAGCCATCCTCACAATCCCTGCTATGCTTGAGGCCATCGTTGCAGCCATTGTGTGAATCTATCTCACCAAGGGGCCTCTCCTTTTTCACTGACCCTCTACTTTACCAAGCATGATACCGTTCTCCAGGGAATGGTCCCTATTGACAACATGACCAAAGTGGGTGAGAAGAAGTCTGGCCATTTTTGCTTCCAAGGAGCATTCTGGCTGCACTTCTTCCAAGATAGATTTGTTCATTCTTCTGACAGTCCATAGTACTTTCAGCATTTCAACACAATTCAAAGGCACTTCAGTCTTCCTTATTCATTGTCCAGCTTTCACATGCATATGAGGCAATTGAAAATACCATGGCTTGACACTTTACTCTTCAAAGTGACATCTTTGCTCCTTAACACTTTAAAGAGGTCTTTTGCAGTAGATTTGCCCAGTGCAATATGGCATCTGATTTCTTGACTTCTGCTTCCATGGGTGGTGATGTGGATCCAAGTAAAATTAAATCCCTGACAACTTCAATCTTTTCTCCATTTATCTTGCTGTTGCTTATTGGTTCAGTTGTGAGGATTTTTGTTTTCTTTATGTTGAGGTGTAATCCACACTAAAGACTGTAGTCTTTGGTCTTTCTTCACTTTCAGCAAGCAAGGTTGTGTCATCTGTACGTTACAGGTTGTTAATGAGTCTGCCTCCAGTCCTGATGTCATGTTTCTTCGTATAGTCCAGCTTCTCAGATTATTTGTTCAGCATAATAAGTTGAATAAGTATCATGAAAGGATACAACCCTGACACACACTTTTCCTGATTTTAAACCATGCATTATCCCCTTGCTCTGTTTGAATGACAGCTTCTAGGTCTATGCACAGAAACCAATTAAGTGTTCTGAAATTCCCATTCTTTGCAATGTTAGCCATAATTTATTATGATCCACACAGTTGAATGCCTTTGCAAAGTCAATAAAACACAGGTAGACATCTTTCTGGTATTCTTTGTTTTTAGCCAAGAGCCATCTGATATCAGCAATGATATCCCTCATTTCATATCCTCTTCTGAATCCAGCTTGAATTTCTGGAAGTTCCCTGTCACTATGTTGCTGCAACCATTTTTTAATTATCTTCAGCAAAATTTTACTTTGATGTGATATTTATGACATTATTTGACAATTTCCACATACTGTTGGATCACCTTTCTTTGATGATGATCTTCACCTTTGGTGATAAGAATTTAAAAACCAGAATATATAAAGAACTCCCAAACCTCAACAACAACAACAAAAAAAAATCAAATTACTAAATAGGCAAAGGACTTGAATAGACATTTCAAGTCTTGAATAGATCAAAGAAAATGTATAAATCAATACTACATGCATGAAAAGTTGCTCAATGTCAGTAGTCATTAGGGAAATACAAATCAAAACTACAGTGACATATTACTTTACACCCACTAAGTTAGCTATATCAGAAAAACAGAAAAGAACAAATGTTGGTGACTGTGGTGGTTAAGGTTATGTGTCAACTTGGCTGGGCCTGGTTTTGAGTGGCTGGGAAGCTGGTTGTAGTTATTTTCTATGATGAGACTGGCAATGAACTTCAAGGTGGAATCTGCTGTGAGCAGCTGAGTAGCTGCTTTAGGGATGTGGTCTCCTTCCCATATACAAGGAGAAGCTTTGGGAACAGTCTGCAGCTTTTTGGTACGCTTGAGCCCTGCACATAGCCAAGTCATTGTTCAGCAGCCTGCCATGCCCTGCCAATCTTGGGACTTTTTCTGGACTTGAGTTAGTGGCCTGACATGTTGTTTGGTAACATTGGGACTGTGCCTTGTTACTTGTAAACCTTGCTTGGTTTTGTCAGCCTCAGCAGCCAGCAGCTGCCTGAGTGAAGATAACCTCCAGCTTCAGTGGGCCAGGAGCAAAAGGCAGAGCTGAAGCCCAAGGTTGAGGGGCTTTCACCCAGCCCCCAGAGCTTGACACTTCGAACTCAGACTCTTAACCACCAAAATCATAAAAGAATACATTCCTGTTTGTTCAAGCCATCCCATTTGTGGTATATTTCTGTTAAAGTGGCATGAAGTAACCAGAACAGTGAAAATGTGGAGAAACTGGAACCCTCATCCATTACTAGTGGGAATGTAAAATGCTACAGCCTCTGTAAAACAGTTTAGTGGTTCCTCAAAAAAGTTAAACATAGAATTCTGGGAAAATGGTGGTGTAAACAGACCAACATTCTGACCCTCCCCAACAAATACAACTAGGAAGTGGTGCTTGGCTTTGAGGGACTCTAAATTGGGGAACAGAGGAAACTGCTGAGAGATTGCAGATGTGCAAGAATCAATGAATTAACCAGTCATCTACGGTAGGAAAATTGTTTCTTCCTCCATCCCTTCACACCCTCCAGCCATGTGGGGCACTGGCTGCTATGAATTGGGGAAGTGGCCCCAGAAAAGGAGTCTTTCTTAACCATCATAATCCCTGTCTGTACAGAGACAGGTCTCCAAACTCTTGCTCTAAAATCAACAAGGTAGACCTCTCTGAGGGTGTGCCAGCACCTACCCCACCTAAACTGCTACAAGCCTACTGCAAATTGCTGTGAAAGGCCCATGTAGTAGATTCTCCTTTAGTAGTCAACACTCCACCTGCCTCCCTGTGTACCTCATAGTTCAGGGCTATGGAACCAACAGGAGAGACCTCCCAGAGAATCAGTTCAGGAGAGTGTCTTTCCAGTCAGTGCAGAGGACTGCTGATTGAGGTTGCTGTGTGTTAGGAAGCAGGCATCTTTAGTGGAGGCTACACCTATAGTCAACATACTAAGTGGGAACTCTGATAGCAACAAGGCAGATCTCCCTTGGGTTCTGTTTGGAGTGTAATAAGCCTCCTCCAACTGCCATCTACTGGACTGATACAAACTCCTACAGAAGGTTCCCTACAGTAGAGTCAGGAGGTAGGTGACCTAAGTGGAGACTTTCCCCCAAACCACCACAGGACCACTGTGGTTCTGAAACCAACACAGATCTCCTGGAGCTCCTTCTGGGAAGTGCCAGCCCTTCCTCTTCCTGAAACGCCTGTGACATGATTGTCAGCTCAGATGTAAGCAAGTCCAACAGAGCAGGGAAGGAAGTCTTAGGCAAAATCAAAGGGCAAAAGACAGCCCCAAAGGGGACTCACTGGGTTGAGTTTTCTAACTAAAAATGTGGTTGCAGAAACAGAGAAGGAAAGGAAGTAATAACTGGAGACAGCATTTGGCCTGTGGTGGGCAGATCGGTTATTACACAATATCTAGCCTGAGTGGCAGTGCCTGCTGATAGACAGACTGACTACAGCATGTTATCTTATATGTTTGGGAGAGATTGAAAGTTAGAAACCAAGACCTGAAACGTATGAATCCTAATTAAACCAGAGAGAGGGAAGGAGCTATCACAGAGAGGGAGAGGAAATGGCAAGCAAAAGCTAAAGGCTCTGCCCACCTAATAGCTTCCTGCAAAAATTTAATACAGAGAAAATACACCAAATACTAGGGAAAACTGACAAAGATAACACCTTAGAAAATCCCAGTGCACCAAGAAATAATCACAAGACACACCAAGATCAGGGAAACAATGGTCCACCCAAATAAATATGTCAAAAAAAAGTGAAAGCACATCTAAACCAACCAAACCAAACTCACTGCCATTGAGTCAATTCTGATTCATAGTGACCCACTTTGGGTTTCCAAGGCAGTAAATCTTTATGGAAGTAGATTACCCAATCTTCCTTCTGTGGAGTGACTGGTGGGTTTGAACTGCCAACATTCTGCTTAGCAGTCAAATGCCTTAGGCACTACACCACCAGAGCTCCTTGAATGCCCATCTAGGGATGACTAAATAATTGGGGGGGGGGGGCGGAAGGAAGACTATAATACAACAACTTTAAAAATAATTAAAGAACTAAAGAAAGATATAGAAAAAAGCTAAAAGAAATAAGGAAAGCAATGCAAGAACAAAATGAGAATCTAAAAAAAGGTATACTGCAACTGAAAGGAATACTAACTGAAATAAGAAACACAACAGAAGGACTTACCAACAGATTTAATCAAACAGAAGAGAGAATCAGTGAATTAGAGGATAAGATAGTTAAAATTACAGTTACTGAAGAGCAATGAGAACTGAGGTTCAAGAAGCCTGAGCAAAGTTTAATGGAATTATGGGATAACGACTAAAGACCTAATATATACATCATGGAATTCCAGAAGGAGATGAGAGAGAGAAAGGGAGAGAAAGGTAAAGAAAGAATATTCAAAGAAATAATGGCAGAAAATTTCCTCAGTCTAATGAAGGACATGAATCTATAAATCCAAGAAGTTCAAAGACCTCTAAGCAGGATAAACCTAAAGAGCTCTACACCAAGACACATCATAGTTGTTGTTGTTGTTGTTATGTGCCATCGAGTCGGACCCGATTCACAGTGACCCTTCCTTGTGTTTCCAAGGCAGCATCACTATGGAAGTAGATTGCCCAACCTTCCTTCCAAGAAGTGGCTGGTGGGTTTCAACCATCAGCCTTCTGGTTAGCAGTCAAGTGCCTTAGGCACTAAGCTACCAGAGCTCTCACATCATAGTTAGGCTCTTAAAAATTAAAGATAAAGAGAGAATCCTGAAAGCTCTAAGAGAGAAACAGTCACATACAAAGGATCCCCAATAAGACTAGGTGCCTAATTCTCTTCACAAACATTCAAGGCAACAAAGTAATGGAATGATATATTTATAGTGCTGAAAGAAAAAAAAAACAAAATTGTCAACCAAGATTACTATACCTGGTGAAACTAGTCTTCAAGAACAAGGTTGAAATCAAAATGGTCTCAGACAAACAGAAGCTAAGAGAGTTCATATCCACCAGTCCAGCCCTATAAAAAATACTAATGGGAGTTCTGTAAATGGAATGGAAAAGACACTAGAAAATTTAAAAAGCCATACATAAAAAGAAAGATCCCTACTAGAAGAAAATGCATGGACAAGTATAAGGGCTAGTAACAAGGTATTCATGCTTGACAATTTT
>NW_006921699.1:7674102-7681720 GCF_000298275.1 Orycteropus afer afer | reverse complement strand
AGCAACAAAAGAGGGAGGAATCGTATAGATATAGAAATGTTTGTATATTACTGAAGTTAAGTTGGTACCAACTTAACCTAGAATGGTAAAAATAAAAGCTGTTAAATGTAATATTCATGGTAACTACTAAGAAAATGCTGTTGTTGTTGTTATGTGCCGTTGAGTTGGACCCGACTCATAGTGACCCCTCCTTGGGTTTCCAAGGCAGTATCACTACAGAAGTAGATTGCCAAACCTTCCTTCCATAGAGTATCTAAGAAAATAAAAACAAAAATAATACAGAAAATGAAAGAAGGAAACCAAAAAGGGTCACTATAATAAACTAATAGAACACAAAAGAATAGAAGGGAAATTCCTCAATATGGTTCAGGGCATATATGAAATGCCAACAGTTAAATTATACTTGTAGAGAAAGACTGAGAGCTTTCCCCTTGAAATTAGGAACGAGACAAAGTTTCCTGCTCTCATTACTTTTACAATGTTGCATTAGAAGTCCTTGCCAAAGGAATAAGATAAGAAAAAGAAATAAGGTATCCAAATTGGAATCCAAAAAGGTATCCAAAATGGAAAAGAAGAAGTAAAATTATCTCTTTTGTGGATGATTTCATCCTATATATAGAAAATCCTAAAGAGTCCACAAGAAAATTTCTAGAGCTAATAGAGGGATTTAGCAAAGTTGCAGGGTACAAGGCCAACAAACAAAAATCAGTTCAGTTTCTAAAAAGCAGCAAGAAGAAATATGAGAGGGAAATTAGGAAAATAATTCCATTTATAATAGCATCTAAGAGAATAATATACCTAGGAATAAATCAACCCAGGACATGAATAATTTTTACAATGAAAATTACAAAACACTGCTGAAAGAGATTAAAGAATACTTAAATAAACTGAAAGAGATTCCATGCTCATGGATTGGAAGACTTAATATTGTTAAGACATCAACACTACGCAAAGTGATCTACAGATTCAATGCAATTCTGATCAAAATTCCAACAGTCTCCTTTACAAAATAGAAAAACCAATCCTCAACTTCATATAGAATGGCAAGAGGCCCCAAATAACTAAAGAGAAGAACAAATTAGGAGGACTCAATTCCTGGTTGTAAAACATAGGTTGGGCAATCTACTTCCGTAGTGATACCACCTCGGTAACCCAAGGAGGGGTCGCTATGAGTCGGGTCCGACTCAACAGCACATAACAACAACAACAAAACAGTAAAAAAAAAAAAAAAAAAAAAACAGCTCAGTAAGGGTATAACAATAGACACATAGATCAATGGAACAGAATTGAGAGTCCAGAGATAAACCCATACATCTTTGATCGATTGATTTTTTACAAAGATACTAAGTCTTATTTGATGGGGAAAGAAGAGTCTCTCAATAAATGATGCTGAGGAAATTTGATATCCACATGCAGAAAAAGGAAATAGGATTCATGCCTCATACCACACACAAAAACAAATTCAAAATGTGTAAACTAGGACCTAAATGTGTAAACTAGACCACAAAATTCTAAGAAGAAAAAGCAGGGCTGCACTGTCAGGGCAACATGATAAGCTTTTAACAATAGATTATCTAACATAATAACAAAACCACAAACAAAAGACAAAATAAATCAATGGACCTCATAAAACTTTTTAAAAACTTTTGTTCACGAAAAGACTTTATCAAAAAAGTGAAAAGACAAGCTATCAATGGGGAGAATATCTTCAGAAACCACATATCCAACAAGAATCTAATACATATAAAATACATATAAAACTTTGACAAATTAACAACAAAAGACAAATAACCCAACCTAAAATGTGCAAAGGACTTGACGAAACATTTCACCAAAGAGGACATTCAAATGGCCACCAAACACATGAAAAATCCTCAATGTCATTAGCCATCAGAGAGATGCAAATCAAAACCACAGTGAGATACCATTTCATTTCCACTAGGATGGATAAGATTTAAAAAACAAACAAACAAATGTTGGTGAGCATGTGGAGAAATTGAAACCCTTACCCATTACTAGGAGCTCTGGTGGCATAGTGCTTAAGGCATTTGACTGCTAACCAGAAGGTTGTTGGTTCAAACCCACCAGCCACTCCTTGGAAGGAAGGTTGAGCAATCTACTTCCATAGTGATTCTGCCTCAGAAACCCAAGGAGAGGTCACTATAAGTAGGATCCAACTGACGATAGTGGGTTTGTTTTGTTTTTTTGGTACCCATTACTGGTGAGAATGCAAAATAGTGCAGCTGTCATGGAAAACAGTTTGGCAGTTCCTCAAAAAAATTAAAAATAGCACTACCATGTTGTTGTTGTTAGGTGCTATCAAGTCAGTTCTGACTCATAGCAACCTTACGTACAATAGAATGAAACACAGCCTAGTCCTGTGCCATCTTCACAATCCTTTCTATGCTCGAGCCCATCATTGCAGCCACTATGTCAATCCATCCCATTGGTCTTTCCCTTTTTCACTGACCTTTTACGTCGCCAAGCATGATATCCTTCTCCAGAGACTGGTCCCTTCTGACAACATGACCAAAGTTTGAGAGAAGACTTCTGGCCATTCTCACTTCTAAAGAACATTCTGTCTGCACTTCCTCCAAGACAGATTTGTTCATTCTTCTAGCAGTCTAGAGTACTTTCAATATTCTTTGCCAACATCACAATTTAAATGCATCAATTCTTCTGAGCTCTTCCTTATTCACTATTCAGCTCTCACATGCATATGAAGCTATTGAAAATACCATTGCTTGGGTCAGGTGCACCTTAGTCTTCAAAGTGACATCTTTGCTGTTTAACACTTTAAAGAGGTCTTTTGCAGCAGATCTGCCCAGTGTAATACATCACTTGATTTCTTGATGGCTCCAGTGGCGTAGTGCCTAAGGCATTTGACTGCTACCCAGAAGGCTGGCAGTTCAAACCCACCAGCCATTCCTCAGAAGGAAGGTTGGGCAGTCTACTTCTGAAGTGATACCACCTCAGAAATCCAAGGAGGGGGCGCTATGAGTTGGATCCAACTTGATGGCAATGTGTTTGGTTTTTTTTGGTTTTGCTTCCATGGATGTTGATTGTGGATCCAAGTAAAATGAAATCATGGATAACTTCAATCTTTTCTCCATTTATCAAGATGTTGTTTATTGGTCCAGTTGTAAGGATTTGAGTGTGTGTGTGTGTGTGATTTGGGTGAAAGTTTACAAAGAGAATTCATTCCCCATACAGCAGTTCATACACATTTTGTTTCACGACATTGACTGCAATTCCCACAATGTAGTAGTTCTCTTCCCACTTCCTCCCTGTAGTTACCTCTTCCCTATATCCTTCTTTCCTATACATCCCTGCCTATGAGCTATCTCCCTGTGCAAATATTGCCCTTCTTTATCCCATGACTGATCATTCTAAGGGATGTATCTATCTGGTGTAAATATTAACCCTGTATGCCTGTCTATTGTTTGACTAGAAGCCACAGAAAACAGTTCAATTCCAGGCCTGAAGGGTATAACCAGGGGCCTCGGGGGTCTTACCAGGCTCTATCAGACCAGAAAACCTGTTTTTTTTTTTTTTTTAAATATGATTTTGAGTTTTCTTCCACAATGTTCTCCACTGATTCCTTTCTGAGTAGTTGATGATGGTGGCCAGGCACTATCCACTTCTTCTGATCTCATGGTCATATAGGCTGAGGTACTCATGCTTCACTAGTCCCTTGTTCTAATTGTTTCCATGTGCCTTTGGTTTTCTTCATTCTTTTCTACTCCACATGAGGATAGACTAATTGCTGCATCTAGATGGCCATTTGCAAGCTACCAAGACCACAGTTGCTACTCACTAAAGTAGGACATAGAACAATATTTTTGTATAGTATGTGTGTTAGACTGGTTTTTCTAAAGAAGCAAAACCAGTAAAGCTTATAGAGAGAGAGAGAAAAAAAGAGAAGTGTATCTTAGGAAAATGGCTCACACACTTATAAAAGCTGGCAAGTCCTAAGTTCTTGGATCAAATGTCAAGCTGGAGGGTTTTCCCAACTCACGCAGCTGCAGGGGCTGATGATCTCAAGGTTGGCAGTCAGTATACTGGCTGTTGACTCCAATGAATGACAAATGCAAGATCTCCAGGCCGAATGGTGGATTGTTCATTCACGGACAGTTGTAGGCAGCACCACCAAATCCTGGTCCACAGAAGAGTGTCTCTTTTCCCCGGATGTCCATAAATATACTGGAAGCAGGCCATACTCCTAGGGAAATTCCCTTTCAATGGATTGGATGCTCAAAACATATACATCTGACCCTACCATTAGAACAACCCACATCACAATTGCTTAAACCACACAGAATTGTGTTCCAGCCAAGTTGACACACAGCTCCAACTATCACAGTATATTATGCCAATTGAGCTTGATGTCCCCCATGATCATGGTCCCGAGTCCACAGGCCCAACAACTGCCTCTACCATAGTGTTGACTGTGCCTAAGAAGTCATCATACTTTTGCCCCATTAGTTCTATTTATACGGACAGTCTTATAACACATAAAAATATATATATATATAGAAATATTATACATAAATTATATACAATATCCATAAATACATATATATGCCAAACTTCTATACAATCATGGGTATATCCCATTTTGCCTAGACATACTTGATCATTCCGCCTGTGTACCTATCTATTTATCCATAGATTAATGTTTGTTATCACCGATAAATGAAGATTGAAGACTACAGTCTGCAGTATGGATTACACCTCAATATAAAGAAAACAAAAATCTTCACAACTGGACCAATAAGCAGCATCACAATAAATGGAGAAAAGATTGAAAGTGTCAAAGACTTCATATTATTTGTTTCTATGATCAACACCAATGGAAGCAGCAGTCAAGATATCAGACAACATATAGCACTGGGCAAATCGGCTGCAAAAGACTTTGTGTCATGGCCTGACACAAGCCGTGGTGTTTTCAAATGCCTCAGATGCATGTGAGAGCCAGACAATGAATAAGGAAGACAGGAGAGTCAATGCTTTTGAGTTGTGATGTTGGGGAAGCATGCTGAAAGTACCATGGACGTCTAAAAGAACTAACAAACTGGTCCTGGAAGAACTGCAGCTGGAATGCTCCTTGGAAACGTCAATGGCCAGACTTTGCCTCACCTACTTTGGTCATGTTGTAAGAAGTGACCATTCCCTGGAAAAGAATATCATGCTTAGTAAAGTGGAGGCTCAGTGAAAAAGGGAAAGGCCCTGAACTTCTGGTAAGATGGTGGAATAGGCTGACAAGCTACAAAGACCCTTTTCAACAAAGAAAAGAGAAACCAATTGACAGAGATACAGAAGATAATCCTGGAGCCATGAGTTCTGAAAGAAAGAATATAGAAGTGGATTAGGCACCAACTAGTAGAAAAACCTGAATGAAAACAGTGAGTACAGAGACAGTCGGAGCTGTGGACTGTAAGCTACTCTGATGGGACCAACAGCCTGAATACTTTCAAATAGTGTTGTGACCTAAGAATTGCCCTAAAGCTCAGCCCTGGTTGCCAAGGGCTGCAGGAACAACTGCCCTGGTGGCCTAAAACTAGTTATCTCATTACTTACATGGACATTTTTATAGCACATAAAAATATGTGTGTAGAAATATTATCTGCCAAATACAATGAAAGGGAAACAGCAAGAAGGGAAACAACTTGAACTGTGGACTTATGGCCATCCGGAGGGTGCAAACATTTTGATTGTTTACAAGTGGTGGCCATTTTGGATATTTTAAGTGACTGAGGGGGCAGCCGTTTTGAATCTGTACAAGTGGCAACTATTTTGGATTTTAAAGTGATAGCACCCTCATTTGGATTCCAGGAACCTAAGAATAGGCTTTGTTTGACAAGGTCAGCAGGGACATATGAGAGGCTAACAACAGGAAAGAAGACAGGAGGTGAGTGTATAAGCACTGCCCATTAGCAAATAGAGGAGCACAGCACAGCACCCTGCTTATGTAGATAACATACAAACAGAACAAAGAATACGAAAATCATGGGCAAGTCATTCCAACATACAACCATCAATTAAATGTAAACACAAATATGTCACAATGCCCCAGAGACAACAGAGCATTACAATCCACATAAAGAAGCAAGATAAAGCAGGAGAAACAAGGGAGCAGGATACAGACCCAAAACACGTCCTTGAGGAAGACACAGCATTGGAACTCCTTGATAAGGAGTATACTAGGTACCTTCAACGAATCGAGAGACAGATCAAGGAAAACATTGAAAAAATTAAGGAAACACAGAGAAAACCCTAGAACAATTTTGAAAGACAATACAAGAAAAAATTAAAAAATAAATGAAAAATTAGAAATGATTCAAAATCTACAGACAGAAATCCAGAAGATTAATACTAAATTTTCAGAAATAGATAAGACAAATGGGCAAAGGAGTAGAATTGAATCAATGGAAGACAGAATTAGTGAGAGTGAAGGCAAATACCTCAATACTTCTTTGGAAAGGGATCAATTAGAAAAAGATCAAAACAAAATTAAGAAAACCTAAGATTCATGTGGGATACCATCAAAAGGAATAACCTACATATAATCAGAATTCCAGAACAGGAAGAGACAAATACAACCACTGAGAAAATTGTCCAAAATTTGTTGGAAGAAAATTTTCCTGCTTTGATGAAAGATGAGAATATATCCATTCAGGAAGTCCAACCAACCCCAAACAAGATAGACCCCAAAAGAAAATCACCAAGACATATCATCACCAAATGCACCAAAACCAAAGATAAGGAAAGAATCCTGAAAGCAGTATGGGAAAAACTAAAACTTACCTACAAGGGGCAACAAATACGAATAAGCTCAGATTTCTCAGCAGAAACCATCCAGGTGAGAAGACAATGGGATGGTATATACAAAACCCTGGAAGAGAAAAATATCCAACTGAAAATTATATACCAGTAAAACTGTCCCTCAAATACAATGGTGAAATTAGGAGATTTCCAGATAAGCAGAAATTGAGGGAATTTGTTAAAACCAGACCAACCTTACAAGAGATGCTAAAGGAAGTCCATTGGGACAGAGAACCAACAACAGCAACTAACCATTAACACACATGATGACGCAACCATATGATCTACTATATCGGGAATGACAGAAGAGGAATGGTGTGGCATTCATCATCACAAAGGATGTTTCAGGATCTGTTCTGAAGTACAATGCTGTCAGTGATAGGATAATATCCCTACGCCTACAAGGAAGACCTGTTAATACTACTAGTATTCCAATTTATGCACCAACCGCCAAAGCCAAAGATGAGGAAACTGAAGATTTTCATCAATTTCTGCAATCTGAAATTGACTGAACATGCAATCAGGATGTGTTAGTTATCACTGGTGACTGGAGTGCAAAAGCTGGAAACAAAGAAGAATCACCAGTAGTGGAAAATTTGGCCTTGGCAACAGAAATAATGGTGGAACTCGCATGGTAGAATTTTGAAGACTAACGACTTGTTCATTGCAAATACCTTTTTTCAACAACACAGATGGTGGCTGTACACGTGGACTTCACCAGACGGAAAACACAGGAATCAGATTGACTACATCTGTGGCAAGAGGTGGTGGAAAAGCTCAATATCTTCAGCCA
>NW_006921699.1:7668268-7672412 GCF_000298275.1 Orycteropus afer afer | reverse complement strand
CCACTATGCTAAATCTTTCAATCAATTCCAGTAGTTTACTTGCTGAGTCTCATGGGTTGTCTGTGTATAGGATCACATAATCTGCAAAAAGGGATAGTTTGACTTCTTCCTTACCAATTTGGATGTCTTTGATTTCCCTTTCTTGCTTTATTGCCCTGGCTAGGACTTCCAATACAATGTTGAATAGAAGTGGTGATAGAGGGCATCCTTGTCTGGTTCCCATTCACAGGGGGAATGGTTTCAGTCTCTGTCCATTGAGAATAATCTTGGCTGTTGTTGGTTTTGTCTATATGCCCTTTATTACATTGAGGAATTTCCCTTCTATTCCTATTTTTTCTCAGAGGTTTTTTTTTTAAAAAAAATCAGGAATGGATGTTGGATTTTACAGAATGCTTTTTCCACATTGATTGCTATGATCATGTGGTTCTTTTCTTTTGTTTTATTTATGTGATGGATGATGTTGATTGTTTTTCCAATGTTGAACCATCCTCGCACACCTGGTTTGAACCCCACTGGTCATGATGTATAATTTTTTTTGATGTGTTGTTGGAGCCTATGGGCTAGGATTTTGTTGAAGATTTGTATCTTACATTCATGAGGGATATTGATCTGCAGTTTTCTTTTTTAGTGATGTCTTTCCCTGGTTTGGGTCTCAGGGTTATGCTTGCTTCATAAAATGAATTTGGGAGAATTCCATCCTTTTCTATGTTCTGGAATAGTTTGAGTAGGATTGGTTTCAGTTCTTTTCTCAATGTTTAGTAGAATTCTCCAATGAAATCTTCTGGGCCAAGACTTCTATTTGTTGGTAATTTTTTTATGACCTGTTCAATTTCTTCTTTTGTTATGGATCTGTTCAAATTTTCCACCTCAGCTGGTGTTAGTTAGTTTAGGTCTGTGGTATGTTTCTAGAAATCTTTCCATTTGTTCTACATTTTCAAATTTCTTGGAGTACGCTTCTTCTTAGTATGCTGATGTTATCCTTTTTATTTCTGTTGGTTCTGTTGTGACATTGGCCATTTCACCTCTTACTCATGTTATTTGTATCTTCTCCCTCTTTTTCTTTGTTAAGTTTGCCAGTGGTTTGTGGATTTTATCAATCTTTCCAAAGAACCAATTTCTAGTCTTGTTGATCTTTTTCTATTGTTCTTCTACTTTCTGTTTCATTTATTTCTGCTCAAATCTTTTTATTTCTTTTCTTGTGGTGACTGTAGGCTTTGTTTTTGCTAATTGTTGGAGATGTTAGGTTAAGGTGCTGATTTTGGCTCTTCTTCTTCTTTTCTTTTTTAATATGTGCATCTATTGCTATAAATTGCCCTCCAATCACTGCTTTTGCTATGTCCCAGAGATTTTTGTATGTTGTGTTTTCATTCTTGTTTGATTCAAGGAATTTTTTTATTCCATTTTTTATTTCTTCTATTACCTAATCATTTTTGAGGAGGGTGTTATTTACTTTGCATGTTTTTGCTCTTTTTCCATTGATCTTCCTACTGTTGATTTCTAATTTTATAGCATTGTGATCTGAGAAGATGCTTTGCAGTATTTCAATGGTTTTAAATTTATTGAGGCTTGCTTTATGGCCTAACATATGGTCTATCCTGGAGAATGTTCCAAGTGCTCTGGAAAAAAAAATGTATATTGTGCTAGGGTTGGGTAGATGTCTAGAAGGTCAAGTTGATGGATTATATTGTTTAGTTCTTCTGCATCTTTGTTGAGCTTCTTTCCAGTTGTTCTATCTCTTATTGAAAGTGGTGTATTAAAGTCTTCTATTACTGTGGAGTCATTTATTTGTCTTTTCATTTCTGTTAAAGTCTGATTTATGCATTTTTGGGCTCTTTCATTGGGTGTATAGATATTTATTATGGCTATGTTCTCTTGTTCAACTGACTTTAATCATCATACAATGTCATTCCTTGTGGTGTTTTTGTCTTAAAATCAGTTTTATCAGAAATTAATATTGCCACTTTGCTCTTTTTTGATTGCCACTTTCTTGGTATATCTTTTTCCAACTTTTGATTTTTAGACTATTTTTGTCTTTTTGTCTAAGGTCAGTCTCTTGTAGATGGCATATTAATAGGTCATGTTTTCTTATCCAGTCTGCAACTCTCTGTCTCTTGAATGGTGCATTTAATCCACTTACATTCAGTGTAATTATCAACAAGTATGAATTTAGTGATGTCATTTTGTATGTGTTTTTTTTGTGGTGTTGCTTTTTTCTTTGTTCCATATAATTTTCTGCACTGAGCTCATTTTGTTTATGAATCATGTTATCATTTCCTTCATTGCTATTGTTTTAGTATTTGCTAAATATTTGTGACTGTCCTCTTTTTTATTTTGATGCAAAGGTTTATTATTTTTCTTTGAATTTATCCTGTGATTTATTACTTTCTTCCCAAGTTTAGAACAGCCTGTTCTATCTCACAATTTTGACTTCCTCACCATTTAGAAGTTCTGTAACTACACTATTTATTCCTTCTTTTTGGTTTGTAGTTGTCCTCATTTGTCAACTGATGACTCTGGTTCCTGTTTACACTCTTGCAAGCTTGCAATACTTCTATAGTTGGGTTGGTTTCTGGGTTGTGTCATGTGTGTTAATCATCAGTTGTTACTTGCTGTTGTTGGTTCTTTGTCCTCTAACATCTCTTTTAATGTTGGTCTCAATTTAATAAATTCCTTTAATTTTGGTTCACCTGGAAATGTCCTAATTTCACCATCATATTTGAGGGATTTTTGCTGGGCATACAATTCTTGGTTGGAAATTCTTTTCTTTCAGGGTTTTGTATACTTCATCCCATTGCCTTTTCATTTGCATGGTTTCTGCCAACAAATCACAGCTTAGTCTTAATTGCTTACCTTTTGTAGGTAACATTTTGTTTTTCCTGTGCTACTTTTGGGATTCTTTCTTGGTCTTTGGTTTTAGTAGTTTAATGATGATATGTTTTGGTGATTTTCTTTTGGGGTCTGTCCTGTATGGGGTTCATTGAACTTCTGAATGGATGTATTCTCATTTTTCATCGTATCAGGGAAATTCTCTTCCAATGAATCTTCAACAATTTTCTCTGTGATTTTATTTGTCTCTCCCTATTCTGGAATTCTGATTACATATAGGTTATTCCTCCTGATGGTATCCCACATGAATCTTAGGCTTTCTTCATTTTGTTTTGGTCTTTTTTTCTGGTTGATCCCTTAACAAAGTAGTACTGAGATATTTGTCTTCAGTCTCACTAATTCTGTCTTCCAATGATTCAATTCTACATCTTTGCTCATTCAATGTGTTATTTATTTCTGAAATTTTAATATTAGTAATCTGGATTTCTACTTGTAGTTTTTCTATTTATAGTATCATTTCTCATTTTCATTTATTTTGTCAGTTTGTTCTTGTATTGTTTTTCTAAATTGTTCTAGAATTTTCCCTGTGTTTTCCTTAATTTTGTCAGTGTTTTCTTTGATCTGTTTCTCAATCCATTGAAGGTACCTAAATGTAATTCTTTTGAATTCCTTGTCAGGGAGTTCCAATGCTGCTTCTTCCTCAGGGAGGTTTTCTGGGTCTATATGCTGGTTCCTTGTTTCAACTACTGTATCTTGCTTCTTTGTGTGGGCTGGGATGGTCAGTTATCTCTGGGATATTATGATATCATTTTATTTATATTTAATTGGTGATTATTTTATGATATCATTTTATTTATATTTAATTGGTGATTGTATGTTGGTGTGATTCACCCATTTTTTTTTCTTTTATTTCTTTTGATATATCTGAGCAAGCATGATACTGTGCTCCTCTATTTGATAGTTGGCAGCAGCTGCGCATTCACCACCTGTCTCCTGGTAGGTGTGATAAAGAATGAAAGTGTGTGCACAGATCTCTATTAGCTGTTATGAAGAGCAGTTAAGGGTAAGTTGAGCTCATATTGGCTGTCATCTATCATTGGTCATTTGGCACAGAAGCAAGTGGTGGCCCTCACTCAGTGGGTGGGGCTGGAGGAGATGCAGGTTTGGTTGGGTCATATAGGCACAGTTGCTGTTTCCCACTCAGTTAACAAAAAATAACAAAATATATATGAACACATCACCAAAAAAATTTAAATGAAAGGACAAAAAAAAGGATTTTTAAAAGCAATAAATGAAAAGAAATATTTAAAGAAATACT
>NW_006921699.1:7660509-7668168 GCF_000298275.1 Orycteropus afer afer | reverse complement strand
AAAAAAAAAAAAAAAGGAAAAGGAAAGGCAATAAATGAAAAGAAATATTTAAAGAAATACTTTTAAAAGATAAGAGAAATAGAAATAGAGGAAAAGAACTCATTATCTGGGGGGAGGAATATAAAGGAAAAAGTAAGAGTAAAAGAATAATGAAAAAGTGAGAAAATTGCAGAAAGAAAACAAGGGATGAGAAGAACCAAAAGAAAGAAAAAGGATGTCAACCAGAAAAAAAGAAGAGAAAACAAAAACAAAAACAAAAACCAGAGAAGAGAAAAAAGAAGATAAATAAAAAGGAAGAAAGGAGGAAGGAAAAAAGAATTAAAAAAAAAAATAAGAAAAACAAACTGTGTAGGCGGGGCAAGGCACCCAGGCTCTGTCAGAGCACACAGGCCAGGATGGAATTACTGCCAGTCCAGAAGGTGGCTGGACGTGGAAGATGGTCACACCTCTGTTCACAAAGAAAGTGTAGGGTATAAGAGCAGCAAGGGGAATATTACACCTTTCTAGTCATCAGCCTCTGATGTGGTTGCCTGTGTTGTCCTTAGAAAGCTGAGCTTATTCTTAGTTTTTTAGGATCAGAATGCAGCTTGCAAATATTCAAAATGGCTGTGCCCTGAGGACAGCCAAAAGTCCACAGCTCAGTTTTTCTCCTTATTTGCTCTTTTCCTTCCAGTCATCAACCACTAGTGCCATTTTCTATTCAGTCTTCAGTGAGCAAGGCCAATTCTTACGTTGCTGCCCAGATCCTAATGCCGCTCATAATTATTCAAATTGGCTGTGCCATCAAGAGAGCTGACAGTCTAGAGCTCCATTTGTCTCCTTATTCATTGTTTTTTTCATTCAGGTTCCACTACTATTTGGTATTTAATCCACTTCTTTACCCCTTCCTCCCTTCAAGGCTCAGGGTTCCAGGATTATCTTCTGTATCTGTTTCAATTGGTTTCTCATTTCTTTGTTGAAGGAGGTCTGTGTAGCTTTCTGCCTATTCTGTCCTCTCACCAGAAGATCCCACAGTTGCAAGGATTTTTGTTTTCTTTATGTGATATGTAATCTATACAGCAGGTTGTACTCTCCGATCATCAGTAAGTGCTTCGAGTCTTCATCATTTTCAGCAAGGAAGGTTGTGTCATCTGCATATCACAGGTTGTTAGTGAATCTTCTTCCAATCCTGATGCAGCATTCTTCTTAAGACCCAGCAATTCAACTCCTAGGTATATATCCAAAAGACTTGAATGCAGAGACACAAATACAGACTTTCTAGTAGTCATCACAGTGTTCATTGCAGCACTATTCACAATAGCTAGAATGTGGAAACAAGCTAAATGCCTATCAACAGATAAATGGTTAAATAAAACGTGGTACATACATACAATGGAATACTACTCATCCAGTAGGAGAAATGAAGTCTTGATGCATGCTACAATATGGAGGGAGCTGGAAGACATCATGCTGAGTGACATAAGTCAATCACAAAAGGACAAATATTATGAGCCCTCACTTATATAAAAAGACAAGAAATGGCAAATGTATAGCAATCAAAGTTAATTAATGATTATCAGGAGTGGGAAGGTAGGGGAAAGGGGTGTAATGGTAATGGAAATATCACATTGATTAAGAACAGAGTTGCACAGTTGATTATTGTAATTACTATCAATAATTGTATACCTATAAAAAGTTGAATTGGGAAAAGTTGTATGATAGATATATTTACAACAATGACCAAAAAAAAAAAAAAAAAAATGTAGCTGTTGAGGCTGCTTATATACAACCAAAATCCTCATTGCATTTGGTTTCTTGGTTTGGACCTTTAGGTCATGATTTCATGGGACATCCCAGTTAAAGGGCCTAATAATATGTTTAATGCTTCTGTTCTACCTCCTAGATCCATTGCACAGTGCCGCGGGTTAAAACCTTGCAAGGCACAACTGGTCTCTTTGCCTGGAGCAACAGAGAAAGGAGGACTGTCAGGAATAGGAGGGTACAGAATGTGTTGGTAATTGCCTCCATGAACAATTGTCTCCCTTTTTATGGGACCAGAAGTACTGGATGGTGCCTGGCTACAATTACTGAACATTTTGATCAAAGATTCTATAGAAGAATTCTTATCAACAGGGGTAAAATGGAGAATGGAATTTCAAATGCTCATGGACTCCAGACTTCCTGGCACCATGAAGGTTGGCTAAACCCCTAAAACTATTGTCCTGAGATAATCTTTAAATCATAAAGCAAACATATCCCCTGAAGTCTTCTTAAAACCAAACCGTAGTTTAGTTTATTTAGTAAAGAATATCATCTTGCCTTGATCATTGTGCTCTTTTAAGAACTATCTATATGCAATCAAATTGACAACAGCAACTGGAAAGATTAGATAGGTACCCTGGAGGCAGTGAATTTATGTAAATGGACAAGAACAACTCAGAGAAGGAGGTGAGAATGGTTGCACAATTCAAAGAATGTTATCAGTATCACTAAATTATGCATGTAGAAATTATTGAATCAGTGTATGTTTTGCTGTGTATTTTCCTCACAAAAACAACAAAATAAATAAAATTATTTTTGAAATTTAAACATAGAATTACCATGTTCCTATTAGGTGCCGTCAAGTCAGTTCCATCAACAGACCACTGCCTAGTCTTGCATCATCCTTCATCCTCACAATCATTGCTTTGTTTGAGCCCATGGTTGCAGCCACTGTCTCAGTCCATCTCATTGGGGGTCTTCCACCTTTTCTGCTAACATTCTACCTTATCAATCATGACGTCTTTCTCCAGGGATTGGTTCTGCCTAATAATATGTCCAAAGTACACGAGACAAAGTCTCACCATCCTCATTTCTAAGGGACATTTGGGCTGTACTTCTTCCAAAACATATGTTCGTTCTCCTGGCAGTCCATAGTATATTCAATATTCTTTACCAACATCATAATTCAAAGGCATCAATTCTTCTTTAAAAAATTTTTATTTTTAATTATAAAATATTTCAAATAGAAACAAAGTCTAGTCCAATGGACACCATGTGCGCACAACCTAGCTTCAAAAATTATCAACCAATGGCTAATCTTCTTTTTTTCTTTTTTCCTTTCTTTTTGTAAATCCCTTCACCCATATCAAATTTGTCTCTTAATTATCCATCTATTTTCCCAACCACCACACACCTCCCATTCCTGGTAACCAACAAAGAAAATTTCCTTTCCTGTGTAAACCTTTCCTTGACTATTTACAATTATGGACTAATACAATATTTGGCCTACTGTGATTGACTTAGTTCATTCAGCATAATGTCCTTCAAGCTCATCCACATTATGAGGTGATTCGCTGATTCTTCATTATTCTAACAACTTACGTATTTACAGCTCAGGGACATTGATGACATTTTTCACAGTGTGCTGCCCTTATTACTATCTTTTTCCAAAATATTCTACCACTATTAACATAGACTAAATAGCTCCCCCCAAAAAAGCATCCCCTTCCCATTCCTGGTAACCAGCAAAGAAAATTTCCCTTCTGGTGTAAACCTTTCCCTGACTTTTTACAATTATGGATTAATATAATATTTGTCCTTCTGTGATCAACTTGTTTCACTCAGCATATCCCCCACATTCATCCACAAAATGTGCTGTTTTGCAGATTCTACATTATTCTTACGGGTTGCTTAGGATTCTGTGGTATGTATGTACCACAGTTTGTTTATCCATTCCTCCACTGATGGGCACTTAGGTTGTTTCTATCCCTCTTTGCAATTGTGAATAGTGCAGCAGTAAACATGGATGTGCATATATCTACTTGTGTCCTACCTCTAACTTCTTTAGGATATATATCCAGTAATGGGATTGCTGGGTTAAATGGGATTTCTATTTCCAATTATTAAGGAATCATCATACCAATTTCCACAGTGGTTGAATTTTACAGTACCATCAGCAGTGTATGAGAGTCACAATCTCTCCACATCCTCACCAGCATTTGTTATTTTCTGTCTGTTGAACTTTGCTATTGATGCTGGGGTGAAATAATATCTTACAGTTGTTTTGATTTGCATCTCTCCAATGACTAATGCCACTACTTGTCTGTCAGTTTGTCATACTATGCTGGCTTGCATGCTGCTGTGAGGCTCCAGGCTGTGCCACTGGTATTTCAAATACCAGCAGGGTCACCCACAGTGTACAGTTTCAGCAGAGCTTCCAGACTAAGACTGACTTGCAAGAAGGAAGGGGTCATCCACTCCTCAAAGAATTGGCCAGTGAAAACGTTATGAATAGTAGTGAAACACTGTCTGATATATTACTGGAAAGCTTTATAAATAGCCCTGAAACATTGTCCAATACAGTGACAGAAGATGAACACCTCAGGCCAGAAGGCACTCAAAATATAACTGGGGAAGAGCTGCCTTTTCAGAGTAGAGACATCCTTAATGACATGGATGGAGTCAAAGCTTTCCATTTGCTGACAGGGCACAACTCAAAATGAAGAAACAGCTGCAAATATCCATTAATAATTGGAACATGGAATGTATGAAGTATGAATCTAATAAAATTGGAAGTTGTCAAAAATGAAATGGAACACACAAAGATCAATATCCTAAGCATTAGTGAGTGAAAATGGACTGGGTTTGGCCATTTTGAAAGAGACAACCATATGATTTACTATGCTGGGAATGACAAATTGAAGAGGATGGTGTGGCATTCATCATCACAAAGAATGTTTCAATATCTATGCTGAAGTACAATGCCGTCAGTGATAGGATAATATCTATATGCCTACAAGGAAGACAAGATAATACTATTATTCAAATTTATGCACCAACCACCAAAGCCAAAAATGAGGAAATTGAAGATTTTTACCAACTTCTGCAGTCTGAAATTAACCAAACATGCAATCAAGATGTGTTGATTGTTACTATGATTGGAATGCAAAAGTTGGAAACTGAGAAGAATCACTGGTAGTTGGAAAATATGGCCTTGGTGATAGAAATTTTGCAGGAGATAGCATGACAATTTTGCAAACCAAAAAAACAAAAAACAACCAAACTCACTGCCGTCAAGTTGATTCAACTCAGAGCTACCCCTCCCTGGGTTTCCAAGGTGGTATCTCTATGGAAGTAGATTGCCCAATCTTCCCTCTGAGGAGTGGCTGGTGGGTTTGAACTGCCAGCCTTCTGGTTAGCAGTCAAATGCCTAAGGCACCACACCACTAGACCTCCCAAATGTTGCAAGACCAATTACTTATTCATTGCAAATACCATTTTTCAACAATGTAAACAGTGGCTATAATGTAGACTTCACCAGATGGAGTACCCTGGAATCAGATTGACTACCTCCGTGGAAAAAGGTGATGGAAGAGTTCAGTTCTTCAGCCAAAACAAGGCCTGGAGGTGATTGTGGAACAGACCATCAACTGCTCATGTGAAAGTTCAAGTTGAAGCTGAAGACAATTAAAACAAATACACAAGAGCCAATATGACCTTGATTACATCCCTCCTGAATTTAGAGACCAACTAAAGAAAAGATTTGATACATTGAACACCAATGACTGAAAACCAGAGAAATTGTGCCATGATATCAAGAACAATAACAATGAATAAAGCAAAAGGTCATTGAAAAGACAGAAAAGGAAGAAAAGACCACAATGAATGTCAGAAGAGACTCTGAAACTTGCTCTTGAACAGAGAGTAGTTAAAGCAAATGGAAGAAATGACAAGATAAAAGAGAGGAACAAAAGATTTCAAAGAGCAGCTCAAGAAGACAAAGTCACTTATTATAATGAAATGTGCAAAGACCTGGAGTTAGAAAACCAAAAGGGAAGAATACACTCAGCATTTCTCATGCTGAAAACTGAAGAAAAAAATTCAAGCCTTGAGTTGCAATGTTGAAAGATTCTATGGGCACAATATTGAATAAAGCAGGAAACATCAAAAGAAGATGGAAGGAATGCACAGAGTCACTCTACCAAAAAGAATTGGTGGATGTTCATCCATTTCAGGAGGTGGCATATCATCAAGAACCAATGGTGTTGAAGGAAGAAGTTGAAGCTGAACTGAAGGAATTGGTGAAAAACAAGGCTCCAGGAATTGAAAGAATACCCATCAAGATGTTTTAACAAATGGATGTCATGCTGGAGGCACTCACTCATCTATGACAAGACATTTGGAAGATAGCTACCTGGCCAACTCACTGGAAGAGAGCCATATTTGTAGCCATTCCAAAGAAAGGTGATCCAACATAATGTGGAAATTATCAAAAAATATCATTAATATCACATGCAAGTAAAATCTTACTGAAGATAATTCAAAAACGGTTGCAGCAATATATTGACAAAGTACTTCCAGAAGTGCATGCTGGATTCAGAAGAGGACATGGAACCAGGGATATCATTGCTGATGTCAGATGGATCTTGGCTCAAAGCAAAGAATACCAGAAAGATGGTTACTTGTGTTTTATTGACTATGCAAAAATCATATCCAAAAGTGTGGATCATAACAAATTATGGGTAACATTGAGAAAAATAGGAATTTCAGAACACTTGATTGTGCTCATCAGGAACCTGTACATAGACCAGGAGGCTGTTGTTTGAATAGAACAAGGGAGTACTCATTGTTTAAAATCAGGAAGGGTGTGCTTCAGGGTTGTACCCTATTACCATACTTATTCAATCTATATACTGAGCAAGTAATCCAAGAAGCTGGACTATATGAATAAGAACATAGCATCAGGATCGGAGGAAGACTCATTAAAAACCTGCGACATGCAGATGATACAACCTCGCTTGCTGAAAGTCAAGATGACCTAAAGCACTTACTGATGAAGAATAAAGACTACAGTTGGCAGTATGGATTACACCTCAACATAAAATCCTCACAATTGGACCAATAAGCAGCATCACAATAACTGGAGAAAAGTTAGAAGTTGTCAAAGATTTAATATTACTTGGTTCCACAATCAATACCAATGGAAGCAGCAGTCAAGAAATCAGATGACGTATTGCACTGGACAAATCTACTGCAAAAGACCTCTTTAAAGTGCTGAAGAACAAAGATATCTCTTTGAAGACTAAGATGTGCCTAACTCAAGCCATTGTATTTTCAATTGTCTCATATGTATGTGAAAGGTGGACAGTGGACAAGGAAGACCAAAGAAGAGTTGATGCTTTTGAGTTGTGGTGTTGACAAAGAATAGTGAAAGTACCACAGACTGCCAGAAGAGCTAACAGATCTGTCCTGGAAGAAGTGCAGCCAGAGTGCTCCTTGGAAGCGAGATTGGCCACACTTCATCTGACCTACTTTGATCATACTGTCAGAAGGGACCACTCCCTGGAGAAGGATATATGCTTGGTAAAGTGGAGGGTCATTGAAAAAAGGGGAAGACCCTCAAGGAGATGGATTGACATAGTGGCTGCAACAATGGGCTCAGGTATAGCAAGGATTGTGAGGCTGGCACAAGAATGGGCAGTATTCTGTTGTACATAGGGTTGCTATGAGTCAGAGCTGACTCAAAAGCACCTAACAACAACAAAAACAACAACCGCTAATGGTCATGAGCATTTCTTCACCTGTTTGTTGGCTTCTTGAATATCTTCTTTGGTGAAGTGTCTGTCTGTATCTTCTGCCCATGTTTTGATTGGATTGTTTGTCTTTTTGATGTGGAGATGTTGGAGTTTTCTATTAATT
>NW_006921699.1:7628133-7640034 GCF_000298275.1 Orycteropus afer afer | reverse complement strand
TCTTATAATTTCTTGAAGTAATATTTTATACTTCTCTTTATATAGGTCTTTTGTGTTCCTGGTAAGATTTATTTCCAAGTATCTTATCTTTTTGGTAACTGTTATAAATGGTATTGGCTTCCTTATTTCCTTTTGAATAACCTCTTTGCTAGTGTAGAAGAATCCAGCTGATTTTTTTTATGTTGATCTTGTACCCTCCCACTATGCTAAATTTTTCAATAAGTTCCAGTAGTTTTCTTGCTGAGTCTCTTGGGCTTTCTATGTATAGGACCATATCAACTGCAAACAGGGATAGTTTACTTCTTCCTACCAATTTGGATGTCTTTGATTTCCCTTTCTTGCCTTATTGCCCTGACTAGGACTTTCAATACAATGTTGAATAGAAGTAGAGATAGATGACATCCCTGTCTGGTTCCTGTCACAAGGGGAATGGTTTCATTCTCTCTCCATTGAGAATAATGTTGGCTGTTGGTTTTGCATATATGCCGTTTGTTATGCTCAGCAATTCCCCTTCTATTCCTATTTTTATGAGAGTTTTTGTCAGGAATCAGTCTTGGATTTCACCAAATGCCTTTTCTTCATCTATTGATATGATCATGTGGTTCTTTTCCTTTATTTTACTTATGTGATTGCTTACATTGATTGTTTTTCTATTGTTGAGCCATCCTTGCATACCTGGTATGAATTCAACTGGTCATGACATATTTTTTTTTTTTTTTTGATTTGTTGTTGGAACCTATTGGCTAGGATTTTGTTGAAGATTTTTGCATTTATATTCATGAGAGATATTACTCTGTAATTTTCCTTTTTAGTGACGTTTTTGCCTGGTTTTGGTATCAGGGTGCTCCTTGCTTCATAAAATGAACTTGGGAGGATTCCATCCTTTTCTATGTTCTGGAATAGTTTGAGTAGGACTGGTGTTAGCTCTTCTCTGAATGATTGATGGAATCTTCCAGTGGAACCATCTGGGCCAGGACTTTTTTTTGCTGGTAATTTTTTATGACCTGTTCTATTTCTTCTTTAGTTATGGGTCTGTTCAAATTTTCTACCGCAGTCTGTAGTAGTTAAATAGTGTGTTTCTAGAAATCTATTTCTTCTAGGTTTTCAAATATTTTAGAGTACAACTCTTCATAGTATCCTGATATTCTTTTTATTTCTGTTGGTTCTGTTGTGATGTCACCCATTTCCTTTCTTACTGGTGTTATTTGCATCTTCTCCTTCTTTTCCTTTGTTAGGTTTGCCAATGGTGTGTTGATTTTATTAATCTTTTCAAAGAACCAACTTCTAGTCTTGATGATATTTTCTATTGTCTTTCTAATTTGTTTCATATATTTCTGCTAAATCTTTATTATTTCTTTTCTTATGGTGACTGTAGGCTTTTTTTGCTGCTCTTTCCTAATTGTTGGAGATGTTGGGTTAAAGTGTTGATTTTGGTTCTCTCTCTCTCTCTCTTTTTTTTTTTTGATATGTGCATCTATTGCTTTATATTGCCCACTGATCACTGCTTTTGATGTGTCCCAAAGACTTTGGTATGTTGTGTTTACATTCTTGCTTGATTCAAGGAATTTTTTAATTTCACTTTTTATTTCTTCTATTACCCAGTCACTTTTGAGGAAAGTGTTATTCAGTTTTCATGAATTTGCTCTTTTCCCTTTGGTCTTCCTAGTGTTGATTGCTTATTTTATAGCATTGTGATCTGAGAAGATGCTTTTCAGTATTTCAAATTTATTGAGGCTTGCTTTATGGCCTAACACATGGTCTATCCTGGACAATGTTCCATGTGTGCTCAAAAAAGAATGTATATTTTGCTGCTGCTGTGTGAAGTGCTCTGTAGATGTCTAGAAGGTCATGTTGGTTTAATATATTATTTAGTTCTTCTGCATGTTCATTGAATTTCTTTCCAGTTGTTCTATCTGTTATTGAAAGTGGTGTGTTAAAGTCTTCTGCTACTACTGTGGAGTCATGTATTTGTCTTTTCAATTCTGTTAAAGTCTGATTCACGTATTTTGGAGCTCTTTCATTGGGTGTGTAGATATTTATTATGGTTATGCCCTCTTGTTCAACTGATCCTTCAATCATTATATAATGTCCTTCTTTGTCTCTTATGGTGTTTTTGTCTTAAAATCAATTTGATCAGAAATTAATATTGCCACTCCTGCCCTTTTTTGGTTGCCATTTGCTTGGTATATCTTTTTCCAACTTTTGATTTTCAGTCTGTTTTTGTCTTTGTGGCTAAGGTGAGTCTCTTGTAGACAGCATACTAATGGGTCATGTTTTCTTATCCAGTCTGCAACTCTCTGTCTGTTGAGTGGTACATTTAATCCATTTACATTTAGTGTCATTATCGGCAAGTATGAATTTATTGATGTCATTTTGTTATGTGTTTTTTTCATGGTGTTGCTGACTTCTCTGTTCCATATAATTTTCTGTGCTGAGCTCATTTTGTTTATGAATCATGTTATCATTTCCTTCATTGCTATTGTATTACTATTTGCTAAATATTTGTGCTTTGTCCTTTTTTTAATTTTGATGTGAGGGTTTATTATTTTTCTTTGCAGTTACCCTGTGATTTATTATTTTATTCCAAAGTAAACAGCCTGTTCTATTTCACAATTTTCTTGACTTCCTCACCATTTAGAAGTTCTGTGACTACACTCTTTTTGGTTTGCAATTGTCCTCATTTACCAATTGATGCCTCTGGTTTCCTGTTTACAGTCTTGTAAGCTTATTTTACTTTGGGTACTTCTATAATTTGATTGGTTTCTGGGTTATGCCATAATGTATGTTAATCATCAGCTGTTGTTTGCTGTTGTTGGTTCTCTAACCAAAGGACTCCCTTTAGCACCTTTTGTAAGATTGGTCTGGTTTTAAAAATTCCCTTATTTCCTATTTATCTGGAAATCTCCTAATTTCATCCTCATGTTTGAGGGACACTTTTGCTGGGTATAAAATTCTTGGTTGATTTTTTTTTTTTTTTCTTTCAGCATTTTATGTATATCATCCCATTGCCTTCTCTCCTGCATGGTTTCTGCTGAGAAATCAGAGCTTAGCCTTATTGGTTACCCTTTATAGGTGACTTCCTTTTTCCCATGCTGCTTTCAGGATTGTTCCTTTGTCTTTGGTTTTGATTAGCTTGATTATGATATGTCTTGGTGATTTTCTTCTGGAGACTATCCTTTTTGGGGTTCATTTAACTTCTTGAATGGATATATTCTCATCTTTCATCATATTAGGTAAATTCTCTTCCAACAAGTCTTCAACAATTTTCTCTGTGATTTTATTTGTCTCTTCCTGTTCTGGAATTCCAAGTACATGTAGCTTATTCCTCTTAGCATCTCACATGAATCTTAGGCTTTCTTCATTTTGTTTTGATCTTTTTTCTGATTGATCCCTTAACAAAGTTGTAATTCTGTCTTCCACTGATTCTATTCTACTCCTTTGCTCATTCAATGTGTTGTCTATTTTTGAAATCTTAGTATTAATATTCTGGATTTCTATTTGTTGGCTTTGTATCATTTTTTTTTTAATTTTGTCAATGTTTTTTGCATTGTTTTCCTAAAATTTTCTAGACATTTAGCATCTTTTGTAAGGTTAGTCTGGTTTTAACAAATTCCCTTAATTTCTTCTTATCTGGAAATCTCCTAATCTTGCCCTCATGTTTGAGGGACAGTTTTGCTGGGTATATAATTCCTGGTTGGAATTTTTTTTTTTCAGGGTTTTATGTATATCATCCCACTGTGTTTTCCTTAATTTTGTCAGTGTTTTCCTTGATCTGTCTCTCAATCCATTGAAGGTACCCAAATATTATGCTTTTGAATTCCTTATCAAGGAGTTTCAATTCTGTTTCTTCCTCAGGGATGTTTTCTGGGTTTGTATCCTGGTCCTCTTGTTTCCACTACTTTATTTTGCTTCTTTGTGTGCACTATGACAGTCTGTTGTCTCCAAGGCATTGTGGTGTTGTTGTATTTATGTTTAATTTGAGGTTGGTGTGACTCACCAAAGATTTTTTTTTTCCCCTTTGTTTTGATATATCTCTATGAGCAGGGTTCTGTGCTCCTCTATTTGCTAGTTGTTTGCATTTTAGCACTCACCACCTGTTTCCTGGTGGGTGTGATAATGAGAGTGTGTGCACAGATCTGTTAGCTGTTCATAAAGAGCAGTTAAAGGCAGGTTGAGTTGGTGTTGGTCAGTTGGTGCAGAAGCAAGGGGTGGCCCTCACTTAGTGGGTGGGGCTGCAGGTGATGCAGGTAGAGTTGAGTTGTGTTGGAAGAGTTGTTTTCCACTCAGTTGAAAATAAATAAATAAGCAAGAAAGTCAAAGTAAGAGAACAAAAAGCTCAAACTGCATAAACAAATGGGAACAATTGCAAAAAAAAATATATAATAAATGAGAAGAAAAAATTTCAAAATCCATTTGAAAAAGATAAAAGAAATGTAATGAGAAAAAGAGAGGGAAAAAAAGCCACAATATCTGTGGAAGGAGGAATGATAGCCATAGCCTGGTGTCATGCCCCGTCTCCCCCGACAGTTTTGTTTTTGCTTGTTGTTATATTACTTTTTTTTATCTTCCTCCTTTCTACCTTTTTTTTTCTTTCCTCTTTAATGTCCCAGGCTCTTGTTTCTATTTGGATTTCTTTTTCCTCTTCCTTTTTTCCCCCCCTTTTTGGTTCTTCCCATTGCTTGTTTTCCTTTTGCAGTTTTCCCATTTTTTTCTTTACTATTCTTTTACTAGTAAAACAAAAATCCTCAACATAATTTTTTTAAAAAATAATAATAAGCAACATACTGATAAACAGAGAAAAAATTATTTATGTGGAGATGTAATATATACTGAAGGCTATAGTCTTTGATTTTCATCAGTAGTGCTTCCAATCTTCTTCACTTTCAGAAAGCAATGTTGTATCATCTGCATATTGTTAATGGGTTCTTCTTCTAATCCTGATGCCACACTCTTCTTTATATAGTCCAGCTTCTCAGATTATTTGTTCAGCATACATATTGAATAAATATGGTGAAAAGACACAACTTTGACACACATCTTTTCCAATTTTAAATCATGAAATATCTCCTTGCTCAAATGTCTGCCTCTTGGTCTATGCATAGGTTCCACATGAGCACATATTTTTGGTATTCTCTGCTGTCAGCCAAGATACATCTGACATCAAACGGAATTCCACCTCTAGGTATATACTCAATAAGACTTGAAAGCAGGGACTCAAACAAATACTTGTAACCAATGTTCATTGCAGCATTATTCATAATAGCCAAAAAACTGAAACAATCCAAGTGTTCATGAACAGATAAAGGGATAAAATAAATATGGTAAATCTAACATGCAAGCAACCACAGTATGACAAACTGACAGATGAGTGGTGGGTAAATCCATACAACAGAATATTATTCAGCCTGGTGGCATAGTGCCTAAGGCATTTGACTGCTAACCAGAAGGCTGGTGGTTCAAACCCACCAGCCTCTCCTCGGAAGGAAGATTGGGCATTCTACATCCATAGAGATACCACCTTGGAAATTCAAGGAGGGGTCGCTATGAGTTGTAAACAACTTGACAGCAATGAGTTTGGTTTTCTGTTTGTTTGTTTTTTTTTTCTTTTTTTTTAAAGAAATGAAGTTCTAATACATTCTACAACCAATAAGCATGAACCTTCAAAACATTATGCTGAGTGAAATAATTAGATACAAAAAGGACAAATATTGCATAATCCTTCTGTCTTAGTTATCTAGTCCTGCTATAACAGAAATAATACCAATAGATGGCTTTAATGAACAGAAAATTATTTTCTCACAGTTTAGGAGCTAGAAGTCCAAATTTAGAGTGCTGGCTCTAGAGGAAGGTTTCCTCTCTCTTTTGGTTCTGGAGGGATGTCTTTGTCTCCTTTCAACATCTGTGGGCCCAGCAATCCTTGAAGACATTCATGTGTCTTCCCCTGAGTCTAGAAGGTTCCTAGTGCAGAGACACTGGGTCCAAAAGATACGCTCCACTCCCAGTTCTTTTTCCTTGATGGTACTAGGTCCCTCTGTCTGTGTTCATATCTCTCTCTCCTTGTATCTGTTGTAAGATAAAAGGCAATGCAGGCCACACCCCAAAGAAACTCCCTTTCTATCAGATCAGGACTGTGACCTGAGCAAGGTGCTACATTCCACTCTAAACCCCTTACCACTGATTGGCTGATCATATCAGATCACATCATGGGGGATGATTATATAACTGCCAAATAACATCATTACATAACTACCAAACCACCATGGCCCAACCGAGTTGGCACATACTTTTTGGAGGACATGATTCAATCCATGATATCCACTTATATGAAATACCTAGAATAGGTAAATATATAAAGACCAAAATTTAATAATGGTTACCTGGGGAGACTGGGAGCTGGAAATAGAAGGTTATTACCTAAGGAGTACTAACATTCTATTAAAGGTGGTGGAAAAAATTTATAAATGGATAGAGATGATGGCTGCATAACATGATTTAGGTAATTAATGTCACTGAATTATACACGTAAAAATTATTGAAATGGGAAATGTTTATATATATATGTTGTTGTTGTTGTTAGATGCTATTGAGTCAGCTCTGACTTATAGTGACCCTATGTACAACAGAACAAAACACTGCCCAGTCATGTGCCATCCTCACAATACTTGCTATATCTGAACCCATCATTGCAACCACTGTGTCAATCCATCTTGTTGAGGGTCTTCCTCTCTTTTGCTGACCCTTCACTTTACCAAGCATGATATCCTTCTCCAGGGAATGGTCCCTTCTAACAACATGACCAAAGTAGGTGAGACGAAGTCTGGCCATTCTCACTTCCAAGGAGCATTCCAGCTATACTTCTTCCAGGACAAATTTGTTAGCTCTTCTGGCAGTCCATGGTACTTTCAGTACTCTTCTCCATCACCACAAATCAAAATTATCAACTCTTCTCCAGTATTCTTTATTCATTGTCATATACAAAAAACCAGAATCAAACTCACTGCCATCAAGTCAATTTGACTCATAGCAACCCCTCCTTGGGTTTCTGAGGCAGTATTTCTATGGAAGTAGATTGCCTAATCTTCATATATATATACATACATATATGTTAGGTGCAGTCAAGTTGTTTCCCATTCACAGTGACCCTATGCACAGCAAAACGAAACACTGCCCTGTCCCACATCAGCTCCATGATCCTTGCTATACTTGAGCCCATAGCAACAGCCACTGTGTCAATCCATCTAGTTGGGGGCCTTCCCCTCCTTCCTCAACCATCCACCTTACCAAGCATGGCATCCTTCTCCAGGGAATGGTCCCTTCTGACAACATTACCAAAGTAGGTGGGATGAATTCTGGCCATTCTGCCTCCAAAGAGCATTCAGGCTGAACTTCCTCCACTATAAAATTCATATATTCAAAATCACCAGAGAGCTACAGATGTAACAAAGATTAAAGGAAGTAAGAACTCACAGAAGGAAGAAGCTTTCAGAAGCATGCTGAACATCTGCATCTATGTTAGTAGTATTTATAGTCCCTGGGACAGACTATAGGCTGAGAATCTAGAGTAGGCCTAGGCAGTAGGTGGCTTCTAGGGATAGAGATGGAGCTTTAGGAAGTCAAACGGGGCTGAAGTGACACAATTGGAGACTTGAGAGGCTTCAAACACATGGCCAGCTTCCTTTCCAAGACCCTACATGAATTCCCAAGTTGCATACCTCAAGAAGCTAAATAATTAAGTCAACACCTTAGAAATGTTGAGTAGAATTTTCTATAGGCTTAAAATACTTGGTAGGCAAAAATCTACTTAAAGCTTGGGGGATGAAGAAAGTTAAAAGCTCTAGAAAAGACAGGAATTGATATAAGAATCTCCCACCTCTTTTCCTGGAAACACTAGCAATCTACTCATAGCTAAAGGCCAAGAATTCAGGCTTGGCTCTTGGCAGAAGGCTGAGAAAGCAGCCTGGGCTAGAATGAAAAATGTGGAAACTTAAGGAGCCTCGAATATTATTATTCTCTTCTCCAGAACTATTGAAACTTCTGAAAGTAGGCAGGGACAGAGATTAAAAATTTAAGCCATAAATGTCTCAAAAGCAGAGTGAAAATTCTCATAGTAGCTATGTGCTGAAGAATGAAAAATATGCTAGTGTCTCAACTGGAAGCTCTGGAGGAACAAAACCTACTAACAAAGGCAAAGGAGAGGGAAACTGAGTCTTCAAAACAACAATCTAGCCTCAATTCAGCCTAGGCTTTGGCTGGATTAAGGTGATCAGTTACTCCCAGCAGTAAATGGTTTGAGCGTGCACACTTAATTGCTGCCTTTCCTTCCCTATCACATTTCTCCACTCCCTTACTGGGATCACTTTCCTCCTTGAGGAAACAGTGACAAAGTTCATTAAAATTAATATGGGCCATAAGGCTCTCTCACTGGTAGATTGTAGCAAATGCTGTCAGTGCTTTGATCATATTCCTTTGGGCCATATCATTAGACTGCACAGTGGCTTGACTTCCAACAGCTTGATGGCTCTCTCTAGGTGCTGAAACCCAGTCTACCCATGCATACAGCAGGCCAGAAGAGCCTGAGAATTAATGTTTCTTGGGAGCAGCCCTCAGTCAATGGTTGGTGAGAATTAGCAAATAAATATCCTAGCTCCCTCACCCCTCTGGTAGGCTAACTCTTAGGCATATATTCTACTGTGACTACCAGAATCCTTGAGCAAAATTAAGCTCCAGTTAACCATGGTGGAAACTTGCTGCAAAATGTTTCCAGTCTCACTTCCCCATTCCATTACCAATGTTTCCTGGTATCGCATTTTAAATAAATTAATTGCTTTCAAATTCTTGTCACAATGTCTACCTCTGGAATAACTCAAGTAAGAAGGCAGAAGGCAGGCTTAATAAAATGAAAGACAAATTAATAGAAAACATCCAAGTTGAATCACAGGGGGAATGATAGGAATGATTTTATGCCAATAAATTTGATAATGTATGTGAAATGGACAAATTCTTTAAAAAACCTCTTATACTAAAACTAGCACAAGATCAAATTTAAAATCTTATTACACCTATATCTGTCCAAAAAGACTGAATTTGTTATCAAAATCCTTCCCACTAAAAAAAACAAAAAACTAACAAATAAGAAATCCCTCAAGATTATTTCACTAGTGAATTCTGTCAAACACTTAAGGAAGATATGATATAAATATTATACAAACTCTCTTGAAAACTAAAGAAAGAATGAACACTTCCTAATTTATTTTATGATTTAAAAAAAATGACCAAAAATTTTGAAAAATTAAAATTATAAAGCAACATCTCTCATAACAATGAGGTAAAATTTATTAACATAATATTAGCAAATCTAAACCAGCAATATACGAAAAAGATAATGCATCATGATAAAGTAAGGCTTCTCCAGGAATATAAGATTGATTTCACATCAACAGTAATGTGTTCCACCATATTAAAATAATAAGAGTAAAACCTTATAATGATCTCAATAGATAACAAAAATATTTTGACAAATTTTAACATTTAGTCATGATAAAAATTCTCAGAAAACTTGGACTAGAAGGCTATTTCTTCCATTTGATAAAGAGCATCTACAAAAACTTATAATTAACATCATATTAGACATTTTCCTTGTATAATCAGGAAACGTTAAAGCTGTCTCCTTCCTCTTCTATTTTATTCAGTGTTATACTAAAGATCCTAGTCAGTGCATTAAGGCAATCAAAAGAAATAAATATCACTCATACCAGAAATAAAGAAGTAAAACTGAGTTTATTTACTGATGATGTAATTTTACATAGAAAATTTAAGAAATTAACCATGACCACAACAAAAACTATTAGACATAATAAATAAGTTTTATAAGGTCTGAAGGAAAAGGTTGCTAAAGGGGCAAGGAAGCTGCATTTTCTGACCTCTAACCCCAAAAGAGGAAGACGGAATCACCATCAGTAGCCCAAGGCCTATTCCTGTAAGGACAGAAATGCTGTCTTCCTCCAGCCCTTCCAAAAACCCTGACACCAACCGTTCCTCCCACAGCACCCACCACCTCTCTGCTGGGTTCAATAATTCACTGCAGTGGCCACACAGAACTCACAGATCATGGGGTTTATTAGGGAAACAACAGGCTACAATTCAAGTTCAGGAATATGCTCAGTTTCTCTCAGCCTGCCATCTCTCAGCAGTGTACGTCTCTCAATATCTCTCTCCACAGTGTGTATCTCTTGGGGTCTCTCTCACCAGTGCATGTCTTTTGTGTCTCTCTTAGCAATGCATGTCTCTCATATCTCTCAGGCACCAGTGAGAGATTCCTTCTACCTCTAGGAGGGCTCCTTTTGAGCCTGGCAGAGTGGCCAAACTAAACAATTCCAATATCAGAATTCTATACACCTGAGAGAGAGCGAACTTCCCAGAAAATTATCTTGTGCTGCTCCCAACAGAAATACCCCAGGTGGATAACTTTAACAATCAGGAGCTACTCAGTTGCTCACAGCAAATTCTACCTCAGAGTTTACAAAGACTTATGGTGAGAAAAGCCACACTATGTAATTTACTACACCACAAAGGTCTATATGCAAAATTCGGTATATTAGCAACAAATACTTGCAAGGTGAATATTAAAATTATATTTAAAATAATATCAAATGAACTTAAAATACTCAGAGATGGATTTAACAAAAGACTTGCAAAACTTTTACTCTGAAAACTACAAAACACTGCTGTGAGAAATAGAACATCTAAATTAATCTATAAATCCAACATAATCCCACTCATAATACCAAGCCTTTTTAAAAGTAGAAATTAACAGCTGATTCTAAATGTACATGAAATGCAAGAACTTAGAATAACCAAAAGAGTCTTGAAAAGATGAATGAAGCTCGGGGACTTATACCACCTGACTTCAAGAATTAGTATGAAGTTGTAGCAATCAACAGTTTAGTGTTAGTATGATGATACATAAATAGATGAATGGAAGTGAATAGAGAGGTCAAAAACAGACTTGCATTTATACAGTTAATTTATTTTCAATACATGTGCCAAAACAGGCCAGTAGTGAAAGAGAAGGCTTTTTCTTCAAATGCTGCTGAACAACTAGATATCCCCATGGGATAAAATGAAACTTGACCTCCCTACACACACTACACACAAGGTTTAATCTGGGGTGGATGACAGACCTAAATGTAAAAGCTAAAACTATAAAGATACTAAGGAAAAATAGGAACATATCTTCATAACCTGGGGATAGGCAAAAAAAAAAAAAAAGGGGGGGGGGGGTTAAACCAGAAATATGTAACATAAAAGAAATAATTGCTAAAATGGAATTTATCAAAATTAAAAACTTCTGCCCATGAAAATGCATCACTAATAAAATAAGAAAATCACAGATTGGAAAAAATACTTGCAAAACATGTACCTGAGAAAAAACTTATGTCCAGAATACACAAAAACTTCTACAAGTCAGTAATAAAAAGGACATGACCCCATTAAAATGGCCAAAAGGCTTGAGAGACATTTCACAAAGGAAGATATATGAATGGCCAATAAATTTATTGAAAAGTGCTCAACATTATTAGGCATCAGGGAAATGTAAAGGATATGGAAAAACCAAAACTCTCATAGCGCTGGTAGGAAAATTTCTTATAAAGTTAAAAATACACTTCACTACGAACCAACAATTCCAATCCTATGTATTTATTCAAGAGATATAAAAAATATGTTCAAAAATAACAATGAGATACCATCTCTCCCCAGCACTAATAGTGAAGTTCAACATGGCAGAAAATAACAAAAGCTAGAGAGCTTGTGGACAGATTGGGACTCTCATACACTGCTGGTGAGACTCTAAATGATACCCCACTGTGGAAAGCAGTATGGTGATTCCTTAAAAAGTTGGAA
>NW_006921699.1:7619479-7625233 GCF_000298275.1 Orycteropus afer afer | reverse complement strand
TCAATGACATGTGACAATGTATATGTGAACTGCTGTATGGAAAGTGAATTTGCTCTGTAAATCTTCACCCAAATAAAATAAATAAATAAACACACACACACACAAAGTTGGAATTAGAAGTACCATTTGACCCAGCAATCCCATTACTAGGTGTATATCCTAAAGAAGTGAGAGCTAGGACAAGAACAGATATATGCACATCTATGTTCATCGTAGCACTATTTACAATAGCAAAAAGATGTAAACAACCTAGGCATGCAGCAACAAAAGAACAAGTAACCAAACTGTGGTGCATACACACAACAACACTATGCAACACTAAAGAATAATGTAGAATCTGTAAAACACCACATAAAGTGGATGAACTTGGAGGACATTGTGCTGAGTGAAATAAGTCAATTCCAGAATGACAAATATTGTATTAGTTCATTATTGTAAAAAATCACAAAAAGGTTTATATATGGAAGGAAACTTTTATTGTTGGTTACCAGGGGTGCAAGGGGAGGGAAGGGAACACTGCAAAAATAAGAAATAATTTTTTTAAAAAAAAGGTCAAGGAAAGGTTTATATATGGAAGGAAGCTTTCTTTGTCAGTTACCAGGAATGGGAAAAGAGGGGATGGAACACTGCTAGACAGGTAGAGACAAGTATTGATTTGGGTGAAGGGAAGAGCAATGTACCAAAAGTGAGTGATCAACATGGTGGCACTGAGGAAGAAGAAGACATAGAAAGGTACATGGGAGGTACAGACAACAAAGATGAACACTTCTGCATGTACAGTACTGTGTTGTCAGTGATTGCAAGAATTCATCTATTGGTGAATAAACAGGTAGACAGGCTGAATGATCAGGTATGTCTAGGCAGGGGAGAGTATGCTCATAACCATGTAAAAGGTTGGCAGACTAAGTTTCTACATGTGTATTTGTATGTGCTGTAAGAATGTCTGGGTGTATAGTACAGTTGACAAGGGGCAAGGTAGTGGTGGCTTCTTGGCCACAGCCAATCACTCTGAAGAAGCAAGTAGTTGGACGTAGTCTTGGGACCATGGTCCCAAGGGACATCAAGCTCAATTAGCATAATATACTAAACAAAAACTTTGTTCTCCATTCTATTTCCTACTCTGGCAAGTAGCAACTGGGGTCTTAAAAGTTTGCAAGCAGAAGCTCTGGTAAAATGATGGAATAGGCAGACAAACTCCACAGACCCTCTTCAACAAAGAAAAGGAGAACCAATCAACACAGATACAGAAAATAATCCTGGAGCCCTGAGCTTTGAAAGGAACAATACAGAAGTGGACTAAACTCTGATTAGTAGAAGAACCTGTATGAAAACAAAAAAGGAGCTGTGGGGTGTCAGTGATCCTGACAGCAGGGACAGCTTAGATATTGATGAGTGGGGTTAGGACCTAAGAATTAATCTAAAAATCGGCCCTGCTAGCCAGGGATGCACAGAGGACTGTATTGGTGGCTGGTGAATTAAAGGGGAAGCAATGAAGAAGGAGACAGGCTGAGTTGTGGACTTTGCCTGTCTGGAGGGTGCAGCCATTTTGAATGTTTATAAATGGTTTGACCATTCTGGATATTTAAGGTGACAGCATTTTCTCAGATTCCAGGGACCTAAGAATAGTCTCCACTTGCCCGAGACTGCAATGACATACCAGGCACTGAGGACTGGAAAGGTGTGATATTCCCTTTGTTACTCTTATACCCCTCACCCACTTGGTGAATGGTGGTGCTGCCATACCTCACTCTCACTTACCTTCTGGGGGTCACAGGAATTCCATCCTAGTCTGTGTGCTCTGACGGAGCCTGGGTGCTCTGCCCCACCCTGCCCAGATTTTTTTTTTTCCTTTCTGTGATAGTTGGAGCTATGTGTCAACTTGGCAGGACCAAAATTCTGTGTGGTTTAAGCAGTTGTGATGTGGGTTATTCCCAGGATGGGATCGGATGTATATGTTTTGAGCAACCAATCCATTGAAAAGGAGTTTCCCCAGGAGTGTCACCTGCTTCCAATATATTTATGGTCATCCTGGGAAAAGAGACACTCTTCTGTGGATCGGGATCCTGTCATGCTGCCTACAACTGTCCATGAGCAAACAATCCACCATTCGGCCTAGAGATCTTGGATTTGTCATTCCTTGGAGTCAACAGCCAGTATACTGCCTGCCAACCTTGAGCTCATCAGCCCTTGCAGCTGCATGAGTCAGGAAAATCCCCCAGCTTGATGCTTGATCTAAGAACTTGGGACTTGCCAGCTTCTGTAAGTGTGTGAGCCATTCTCCTAAGATAAATTTCTCTTTCTCTATATGTATATATGAGCTTTACTAGTTTTATTTCTCTAGAGAACCCAGCCTAACACATTTTATTTATTTACTTATTTTTAGTTTGTTTTTGTCGGTTTTAAAATTATTACTATTATTATTATTATCATCCTTTTTACTATTATTTTTTCTTCTTCTGTTCCCAGGTTCTAGTTTTCAGCTTTTTCTCTCTTTCCTGTTCCTGGTTCCCATATTTCTCTTTATCATGGTTAAGCCCACTCCTTGTTTTTCTTTTTGCATTTTTCCCATTTTTTTTCTTCACTATTCTCCTTCTCTACCTCTTTCTCTTATTGCCCCCTCCGCAGATATTGGTTTTATTGTTGTTGTTTTCCTTTCCTTTTCTTTTTTTGGTGATTGTTCCTGTGTGTTTATGCAGTGTGTTTTTGTCTGCTTGTTTTCACTTTTTTGATGGTTTTTCAATTGTTGTTTTTATCTAACTGAGTGGGAGACAGCAACCATGGCCATACAATGCATCCACACCCACACCTCCTCAGCTGTACTGACTAAGAGCCACCAATTCCTTCTCCACCAACTGGCCAATGATAAATGACCAAGAAAAGCCTGACTCACCCTTAACTGCTCTTCACAAACAGTTAGCAGAGATGTAAATACAACAACATCACAATATTTTGGAGACAACAGACCATCACAGTCCACCCAAAAAAGCAAGATAAAGCAGTAGAAACAAGGGAGCAGGATACAGACCCAGAACACATGCCTGAAGAAACAGCAGCATTGGAACTCCCTGATAAGGAATTCAAAAGAATTATATTTAGGTACCTTCAAAGGATTGAGAGACAGAGCAAAGAAAACACTGACAAAATTAAGGAAAACACAGATAAAACTCTAGAACAATTTCAGAAGAAAAGACAGGAACAAAATGACAAAATAAATGAAAAATTAGAAATGATACAAAATCTACAGATAGAAATCCAGAAGATTAATGCTAAATTTTCAGAAATAGATAACACATTGACAGGGCAAAGGAGTAGAATCAAGTCACTGGAAAATAGAATTAATGAGATTGAAGACAAATACCTGAATCCTTCTTTGGAAAGGGATCAGAAAAAAGATCAAAACAAAGTGAAGGAAGCCTAAGGTAGGACATCATCAAAAGGAATAACCTACATGCAATCAGAATTCCAGAACAGGAAGAGAAAAATAAAACCACTGAGAAAATTGTCCAAAATTTGTTGGAAGAGAACTGCCTTGATATAATGAAAGATGAGAATATATTCATTCAGGAAGTCCAACAAACCCCAAACAGGATAGACCCCAAAAGAAAATCACCAAGACATATCATCATCAAACTCACCAAAACCAAAGACAAAGAAAGAATCCTGAAAGCAGCAAGTGAAAAATGAAAAGCTACTTACAGAGGACAATCAATAAGAATAAGCTCTGATTTCTCAGCAGAAACCATTCAAGCAAGAAGGCAATGGGATGGTATATATAAAACCCTGAAAGAGAAAAATTTCCAACTAAGAATTATATACCTGGCAATATTGTCCCTCAAATATGGTGATGATATTAGGACATTTCCAGATAAGCATAAATTAAGGGAATTTGTTAAAACCAGACCAACCTTACAAGAGATACTAAAGGAAGTCCTTTGAACAGACAACAAATAAGAGTAAACAACAAATGTCCATTGATACACAAGATGACATAACCCAGAAACCAACACAGCTATGGAAGTATCCAAAGTAAAATAAGCTTACAAGATTGTAAACAGGCAATCAGAGACATCAATTGGCAAATGAGAACAACTACAAACCAAAAAGAGGGAAAATACTGTGTAGTTACAGAACTTCTAAATAGTGAGGAAGTCAAGAGAGTTGCAAGATAGAATGGACTGTCCTAAACTTGGGGAGAAAATTATAAATCACAGGGTAACCTCAAAGAAAACTGACAAGCCTTCACATCACAATAAAAAGGAGGACAAGCACAAATATTTAGCAAATACTAAAATGATAGCAACAAAGAAAATGATAACATGATTCATAAACATAATGAGCTCAGTATAGAAAATTATACAGAACAAAGAAAACAACAACACCATGAAAAAACACATAACAAAATAAAAACAACAAATTCATACTTGTTGATAATTACACTGAATGTCAATGGATTAAATGCACTACTCAAGAGTTGGAGAGTTGCAGACTGGATAAGAAAACATAATCCATCCATATGCTGTCTACAAGAGAAACATGTTAGAGGCAAACACAAAAATAGACTTAAAACCAAAGGTTGGAAAAAGACATATCAAGCAAATGGAAACCAAAAAAGAGAAGGAACGACAATCTTAATTTCTGATCAAATTGACTTTAAGACAAAAACTATGATCACCATAAGAGAAAGGAAGGATATTATACAATGATTAAAGGATCAATTGAACAAGAAGATATAACCATAATAAATATCTATGGACTCAATCAAAGGGTCTCAAAATGTATGAATCAGACTTCAACAGAACTGAAAAGGCCAACAGATGGCTCCACAGTCATAGTAGGAGATTTTAATACAGCACTTTCAATGAAAGATAGAACTGGGAAGAAACTCAACAAAGACACAGAAGAGCTAAACAATACAATCCACCAACTTGACCTTATATACATCTACAGATCACTTCACACAAAACAGCACAATACTCATTCTTTTCCAGTGCACATGGAACATTCTCCATGATAGAACATACATTAGGACATAAAGCAAGCCTTAATAAATTTAAAAACATTGAAATAGAGCAAAGCATCTTCTCACATCACAATGCTATAAAATTAGAAATCAACAATAGGAAGATCAACAGAAAAAGAGCAAACACGTGGAAGCTGAACAACACTCCTTAAGAATGACTCGGAAATAGAAGAAATAAAAAATGAAATTCATAAATTCCTTGAATCAAACAAGAATGAAAACACAACATACCAAAATCTTTGAGACACAGCAAAGCAGTGATCAGAGGCCAATTTATAGCAATTAATGCAAACATCAAAAAAGAAGAAAGAGTCTAAATCAACACTTTAAACCAACATCTCCAACAATTAGAAAAAGAACAGCAAGAAAGGCCTACAGTCACCAGAAGAAAGGAAACAATAAAGATTTCAGTAGAAATCAATGAAACAGAAAATAGAAAGATAGTAGAAAAAAATCCACAAGACTAAAAGTTAGTTTTTTGAAAAGATTAATAAAATTGACAAACCACTGGCAAGTTTAACAAAGGAAAAGGGGGAGAGAATACAAATAAGAAACAAAATGGGTGACATCATAACAGAACCAACTGAAATAACAAGGATATCAGGATACTATGTAGAACTGTACTACAAAATATTCGAAAATCTGGAAGAAATGAGTAGATTTCTAGAAACACACTACCTACCTAAACTATCACAGACTGAGGTAGAAAAGTTGAACAGACCCATTACAAAAGA
>NW_006921699.1:7614053-7619128 GCF_000298275.1 Orycteropus afer afer | reverse complement strand
CCAGAAAATAATTCATTATGACTAAGTGGGGTTCATATCAGGTATGCAGGGATGGTTCAACATTAGAAAAACAATCAACATCATCCACCACATAAATAAAACAAAGGAAAAGAACCACATGATCATATCAATCAATGCAGAAAAGGCATTTAATAAAATCCAATACCCATTCCTGATCAAAACTCTTAGAAAAATAGGAATAAAAGGCACATTCCTCCATATAATAAAGGGCATATATGCAAAACCAACAGCCAATGTTATTCTCAATGCAGAGAAACTGAAAACAAGCCCCTTGTGATCAGTAACCAGACAAGGATGCCCTCTATCACCACTTCTATTCAACATTGTACTGGAAGTGCTAGTTAGGGCAATAAGGCAAGAAAGAGAAATCAAAGGCATCCAAATTGGTAAGGAAGTCAAACTATCCCTATTTGCTGATGAGACATACGATCCTATACCTAGAAAATCAAAAAGACTCAGTAAAAAAAATCCACTGGAACTAATTGAGAGATTTAGCATTGTGACAGGATACAAGGTCAACATCCAGAATCAGTTGGATTCCTCTACACCAGCAAAGAGATTGCTGAAAAAGAAATAAGGAAATCAATACCATTTACAATAGCTACCAAAAAATAAAATTCTTGGGAATAAATCTTATCAAGGACACAAAAGACCTGTATAAAGCAAACTATAAAAGACTACTTCAAGAAAACCATATGAGATCTACATAAATGGAAAAGCATACTATGTGTGTGGACAGTAAGATTGAATATTGTGAAAATGTCAGTACTACTCAAAGCAATCTATGCATTCAATGCAATCCCAATCCAGATACCATCAACATCTTTTAAGGATATGGATAAACAAATCACTAACTTTATATGGAAAGGAAAGAGACTTCATATAAGCAAAGCATTAATGAAGAAGAAGAAGAACAAAGTAGGAGGTCACACACTCCCAGATCTTAAAATCTACTATACAGCCACAGTAGTCAAAACTGTCTGGTATTGGTACAACGACAGACACACAGACCAATGGATTAGAATTGAGAGCCCAGAAATAGAGCCATTGACCTATGGTCAGTGGATCTTTGACAAAGGGCTGAAATCCATTAAATGGGGAAGAGACTGTCTGTTTAATAAATGGTGCTGGCAAAACTGGAGATCCATTTGCAGAAAAATGAAACTAGATCTGTACCTCAAACTATACACAAAAACTTACTCCAGATGGATCAAAGACTTAAATTTGAAACCTAAAACTATACAGTTTCTCAAGGAAAAACTAGGGGTAAATTTAGGGGCCCTAATATATGGCATAAATAGAATATCAAGCATAACCCAAAATGCACAAACAGCAGAAGAAAAGCTAGGTGAATGCAACCCTCCAAAAATTAAATTTTTATGTGCTTCCAAAGACATCTCCAAAAGAGTCAAAAGAGAACCTACAGATTGGGAAACAAGTATTCAGCAATGACATATCTGACAAGGGACTTATCTCTAGAATTCATAGAATATGCTAACATCTCAACAACAAAAAGACAAATAATCCAATTAAAAATGGGCAGAAGACATGAATAGACACTTCACCAAAGAGGATATTCAGGTGGCCAACAAACACATGAAGAAATGTTCACGATCATTAGCCATTAGAGAGATGCAAATCAAAACAACAATGAGATACCATCTTGTGCCAGCACTAGTAGCAAAGTTCAACAAGACAGAAAATAATAAATGCTGGAGAGGACGCAGAGTGATTGGGACTCTCATACATTACTGGTAGGACTGTAAAATGATACAACCACTGTGGAAAGCAGTACAGTGATTCTTTATAAAGCTGGAATTAGAAATACCATTTGACCCAGCAATCCCATTACTAGGTATATAAGCTAAAGAACGAAAGCCATGACAAGAACAGATATATGCCCACCCATGTTCATTGCAGCACTATTTATAACAGTCAAAAGATGGAAAATAATCCAGGTGCCCATCAACAAAAGAAAGGATAACCAAACTGTTACATGCACACAATGGAATACTATGCAACCCCAAAGAATAATATAGAATCTGCAAAACACCGCATAACTTAAATGAACTTGGAGGACATCATGCTGAATGAAAGAAGTCAATCACAGAAGGACAAATATTGCATTAGTCTATTATTATAAAAAGTTAAAGAAAGGTTTATATATGGAAGGAAATTTTCTTTGTTGGTTACCAAGGGTGGGAGGGGAGAAGAGGGAACACTGTTAGATAGGTAGAGACAAGTATTGATTTGGGTGAAGAGAAGGACAATGTGAGTGATCAGCACGGTGGCACTGAGGAAGAAGAAGACATAGAAAGGTATATGGGAGGTACAGACAACAAAGATGAACCCTTTTGCACATACAGTACTGTGTTGTCAGTGAAGGCAAACATGGGTATACGGTACCAATTATTATTATTAGGTATGTCTATGCAGGGGAAAGTGTGCCCAAGACCACACATAGAGTTGGAAGACAATGTTTCTACAAGTGTATTTGTATGTTTTGTAAGAATTCCCAGGTATATAGTAGAGATGACAAGGGACAAGGTTGTAGTCACTTCCTGGCCACAGCCAGCTACCCAGAGAAGTGAGTACTCAGGACCCATAGTCTCAGAGGACATCAAGCTCAATTGGCATAACATACTACACAAAAACATTGTTCCACATCCTACTTTGGCGAGTAATGACTGGGATCTTAAAAGCTTGCAAGTGGCCACCTAGATGCAACGATAGATCTCTCTTCATCCAGAGCAAAGAAGAATGAAAAAACAAACAAACAACAACAACAACAACAAAACCAGACACATGGAAACAATTAATCCAAAGGAATAGCAAAACATGCGATCCTCAGCCTATATGACCATGAGAAATCAGTTCAGGAGGTCCTGGAAAGAGTGGGAGAACAATGTAGAACAAAACTCAAAATCTTGAAAAAAAAAAAAAAAAAAGACCAGGTTTACTGGCCTGATAGAGCTTGCTTCTCAGCTCTCTGAGACTAGGGTCCCTAGTCACTTTTCAGGTCTGGAACTGAACTCAGTCCTGTGGCTTCTAGCCACACAACCATCCAGGATGATATGTACATCAGGTAGATACAATCCTTGTAGCAATCAAATCAAATTGTGGGAGAACAAAAGGGCAGTGTTTGCATAGGAAGACAGCTGGGGGGTGGGATGGGAGCGAGAATGCATGGGAGGGAAGGACACACAGAAGAGGTAACTACAGGGAGGAAGTGGGAAGACAGCTGTCCGGTTGTGGGGATTGAGGTCAATGTCATGAAACAAAATGTGTATGAAATGCTGTATGGAAAATGAATTTGCTCTGTAAACTTTCACCCAAAGCACAATAAAAATTAAAATAAAATATATTCCTAAAATGACTGTACAAGAATGCTCATCACAGTTTTATTCACAATAACTAAAGAAAAAGAAAAAATACAAATGTCCATCAACAGAAGAATGGATAAACAAATTGTGGTTTAATTATGCAATGAACTACTGATACACATAGACATTATGGTGGGCAAAAATAACTGAACACAAAAGGGACATGTTGAATAATTCCATCTATCTGAAGTTCTAAAACAGGGAAAACCAATCTAAAACGAAAAACATCAGAGCAATAGTTGTTTCTGAGTGTGGGAGTCAACTGCAAAACGACATGAGGAAACTTTCTGAGGGAACGAAAATGTTCTGCATTGTGAGAAAGGAAACAATTACATGATGTATCCATTTGTCAAAATTATACAGTAAAAATATGTGCACTTTTTTGTATGTACATTTTACCTAAAAAGAAAGAAAGAACTTTTAAAAATTATCATTTTCATCAATTTGGGGTGGATTAGAGGTAGAAAAAATGCAAGAATTGTAGAATTTGAACATTGTTGTAGCTAGGTGATGAATACATGGAGGTTAATTTTTGTCTCCTGTTTACTTTGTGAATGTTTGAAATTTTCCATGATAAGATTTCTTTGTAATGAAGATGAAATAAAGAAATTCTGGACAAACCAAACTGAGATAATCAGTTGCCAGCAAACTAGTATCCAAAGAAACGCTAATGACAATTATTTCAGGAAAAAGAAAAATGATCCATATGGAATTAGAGTTACACAAGATGGAATAAGTGCCAAAAAAGATAAATACATGGATAAATTGAAGTGAATATAATTGTACACAATAATCCTAGTAATGTCTTATAGAGTTTAAAATGTATGTAAAGTTAAAATTCATGACAAGAACACAAATGTTGGGAAAATGTGAAATGAAGTTAAAATATTCTAAAACCTGGGCATTATTAGGAAGATGGTACATATAGACAAGGATACATCATATCTAAGCTAACCACTAAAAGGAGCCTTGGTGGCATAGTGCCTAAAGCATTTGACTGTTAACCAGAAAGCTGGCAGTTCAAAACCACCAGCCACTCCTTGGAAGGAAGGTTGGGCAATATACTGCCATAGAGATACTGCCTCGGAAACCCAAAGAGGGGTCACTATGAGTCAGATCCAACTCGATGGCAGTGGGTTTAGGGGTTTATTATATAATAATAAGGAAGAACTTGGACCATAAAAAAATTATTAATCCAAAAGAAAGCAAGAAATTTGAATAAAGAACATAAAACAAATGGGTCAATTAAAAATCAAATCATAAGATGGTAGATATAAATCCAACTATATCAGAATAAATTTAAAGGATCAAATATTCTAAATAAAAGAAAAAGGTCATCAGAGAGGATTTTTAAAATAACCACGTTGCTTAAAGAGCTCTGGTGATGCAGTGGTTAAGGCATCTGGCTGCTAACCAAAAGGTTGGCAGTTTGAACGCACCAGTTTGCTATGCAGGAGAAAGATGAGGCAGTCTGCTTCCATAAAGTTTTAAATTTTGGAAACTCTATGGGGCAGTTCTCTGTCCTATAGGTCACTTTAAGTCAGAGCTGACTAACTGGCAGTGGGTTTGGCTTTTGGTTTATACCTTAAATATGAGGACACAAAAGATTTAGAAGAAAGGTTTTAAAAGAAGAAATATACCATATAAACACTAATTTTTTTTTTTTTTTTA
>NW_006921699.1:7611526-7613238 GCF_000298275.1 Orycteropus afer afer | reverse complement strand
CATAGTATTCCATTGTGTGAATGTACCAAAGTTTGGTTATCCATTCCTCAGTTGTTGGACATCTAGGTTGTTTCCAAGTTTTGGCTATTGTAAATAGTAAACACTAATTTTTAAAAAGCTGATGTAGCTATATTAATATCAGATAAAATAAGTTTTAAGAGGCATTATGAAAAATAAATATTTACATAATGATGATAAAGGGCTCAATCTACCACTGAATATAATACTTAATAGTGAAATATTAAAAGTGTTCTTAGTGAGATTGAAAAAAGGATAAAGATGCTTACTATAATCACTTCCACTTAACATTATACAGAAGATTCTAGCTGGAGAGATCAAGGTAATTAAAAAGAAAGAAAAGGAATAAAATATATGAAAGTGAAATTAAACTGCCAGTGTTTCCTGAAGACATAAGTATTATGTATTGAATTATGTGCCCCCAAATAGTGTTGTATTCCTAAGCCCTATAAGAAGCTCTCGTGGCACTATGGTTAAGGCATTTCCAAAAGATCAAAAACGAAACAAAACAAAAAACCAAACTCACTGCTGTTGAGTTGGATCTGACTCATAGCGGCCCCTCCTTGGGTTTCTGAGGCAGTTTCACTACGGAAGTTGATTGCTCAATTAGGTGGTTCAAACTCACCACCAGTTCCACAAGAGGAACATGAGGCAATCTACTTCCATAAAGACTTACGAACTTGGAAACCTTACTGGGTTTGCAATGAGTCAGTGGGTTTTTTTTTTTTTTTTCAAATAGTGGTTATAATTCCATTTGGGGATTGGTTTTCTTTGTTATGTTAATGAGCCAGTATTAGTGTAGTTGTTGTAAGGTGACACAGTGTCTGTTCTGACACATAGCAACAGGATAATACACTGCCAAGTCCTGCACCAGGCTCACAATCCTGGCTATACCTGAGCCCATCGTTGCAGCCACTGTGTCAATCCATCTCCTTGAGGGTCTTCCCCTTTTTCATTCACCCTCCACTTTACCAAGCATGATATCCTTCTCCAAGGAATGGTCCCTTCTGACAACATGACCAAAGTAGGTGAGATGAAGTCTGGCCATTCTCGCTTCCAATGAGCATTCCAGCTGCACTTCTTCCAGGATAGATTTGTTAGTTCTTCTGGCAGTCCGTGGTATTTTCAGTATTCTTCAGTAACACCACAACTAAAAAGCATAAACTCTTCTTTGGTCTTCCTTATTCACTGTCCAACTCTCACATGCATATGAAAATACCATGGTTTGGGTTAGGCGCACCTAGTTTTCAAGGAGATATTTTTGCTCTTCATCACTTGGAAGAGGTCTTTTGCAGCAGATATGCTCAGTGCAGTATGACATCTGCAATCAATTGGTGTTGATTGTGGAACCAAGAAATATGAAATCATTGATAATTTCAATCTTTTCTCCATTTATCATGATGCTGCTTATGGGTCCAGTAGTGAGGATTTTCGTTTTCTTTATGCTGAGGTATAATCCATACTGAAGGCTGTAGTCTTTAATCTTCATCAGTAATTGCTTCATGCCATCTTCACTTTCAGCAAGCAAAGTTGTGTCATCTGCATATCTCAGGTTGTTTACGAGTCCTCCTCCAATCCTGATGCCATGTTCTTCATACAGTCCAGCTTCTTGGATTATTTGCTCAGCATACAGATTGAATAAGTATGGTGAAAGGATACAACCCTGACACACTCCCTTCCTGATTTTAAACCAT
>NW_006921699.1:7603162-7610721 GCF_000298275.1 Orycteropus afer afer | reverse complement strand
GAGCTGCTCTTTGAAATCTTCTGTTCAGCTCTTTTATCTTGTCATTTCTTCTGTTTCTTTTAGCTAGTCTTCATCCAAGAGCAAGTTTCAGAGTCTCTCCTGACATCCATTTTGTCTTTTTTTCCTTTCCTGTATTTTTAATGACCTTTTGCTTTCGTCATGAATGATGTTCTTGATGTCATCCCACAATTCATCTGGCTTTCAGTCACGGTGTTCAGTACATCAAGTCTATTCTTTAGATGGTCTCTAAACTCAGAGGGGGTATAATCAAGGTCATATTTTGGCTCTCATGAACTTCTTTTAATTGTCTTCAACTTCAGCTTGGGTATGGGCAGTTGAAGGTCTGTTCCACAGTCAGTTCCTGCCCTTGTTTTGGCTGTAGATATTAAGCTTCTCCATCACCTCTTGTCACAGATGTAGTCCATCTGATTCCTGTGTATTCTATCTGGTGAAGTCCATGTGTATGGCCACCTTTTGTGTTATTGAAAAAGGTGTTGCCATAAATAAGTCATTGCAAAATTCTATCATATGATATCCGGCATCATTTCTATCACTAAGGCCATATTTTCCAACTGCTGGTGATTCTTCTTTTTTCCAACTTTTGCATTCCAATCACCAATAATAATCAATACATCTTGGTTGCATGTTTGGTCAATTTCAGACTGCAGAAGTTGGTAAAAATCTTCAATTTCCTCATCTTTGGCTTTGGTGGTTGGTGCATAAATTTAAATAGTAGTAATATTAACTGGTCTTTCTTGTAGGTGTATGGACATTATCCTATCATTGATAGCATTGCACTTCAGGACAGATCTTGAAACATTTTTGTGATGAGAAATGCTATGCCATTTCTGTTCTATTTGTCATTCCCAGCATAGTGGATCATATGGTTGTCTGATTCAAGACAGCCAAAGCTAATCAATTTCAGCTCATTAAAGCCTAGGATATCTATTTTCATGTGTCCCATTTCATTTTTGACAACTTCCAATTTTCCTAGCATTATACTTCATACATTCCATGGTTGACTCTACTTTGAGGGGAGATCTCTTCCCCAGTTGTATTTTGACTGACTTCCAACCTGAGGGGCTAATCTTCTGGCTAATATCAGACAACATTTCAGGGCTATTCATAAAGTTTTCCAGTGTACATCACACAGTTTTTCACTGTTATTCATAAGGTTTTCACTGGACAATTTTTTGAGAAGTGGATGGCCCCTTCCTTCTTCTGAGTTTGTTTTAGCCTGCAAGCTCTGCTGAAACCTGTCCACCATGGGTGACCTTGCTGGTATTTGAAATACCAGTGACATAGCCTCCAGCCTCACAGAAACATACAAGCCACCACACTACAACAAACTTGACAGTTAAGTGATGGTATTAGTATGGTTAAGTGATGGTAGAGTATGCCTTAAACCAATCTCTTTTGAGATATAAAAGAGGAGATTAAGTAAGGAAGTAGCTGAGGAAGCAGAGATAGGGAAGATAGATATCATACACATGAAGATCACCAGGGAATCAAGAAACAGAAGCTTAAAAGAGACATGGATCTTCCCCTCAGAAGCAACAAGGAGAGAAAAGCCTTCCCCTAGAGCCAGCACCCTGAATTCAGACTTCTAGCCTCTTAAACTGTGAGAAAATAAATTTGTTTGTTAGAGCCAACCACTTGTCATATTTCTGTTATAGCATTGTCTAGATAACTAAGACAATGGTTGTGTAAATAGAAAAATATTAAATTATAAAATATTAGAATAATGAATAAATTTAGCAAGGTTGCTGGATATAAGAACAATGTACAAAACTCAATTGTATTTCTGTGTTTTCATTCTGCCAGAGAGTAGAAAATACATTTAAAAAATTTTTTAAATTTTTTTTTTGTGATTTTGGTGAAACTTTACAGAGCAAATTAGTTTAGCATTCAACAGTTCATATGCATTTTGTTTTGTGACATTGATTGCAATCCGTACTGCTATAGTACTCTTCTCACTTCCTCTCTGTGGTTATCATTTCCCTTTGTCCTTCTTTCCTATCCATTCCTGCTTTCTGAGCTTTATCTCTGGGCAAATGTTGTCCTTTTAATCTCATGGTTGATCATTCTAAGAACTGCATATCTTCCCGGTTCATCTTATAGGCCTATCTATTGTTTGGGTGAAAATTGTGCCATGGAAGTGAGTTCAATTCTAGGCTTGAAGGATGACTAAGGGCCATATCCTTGGGAATTCTACCAGTCTCTAAGACTATCAGTAAACCTGATCTTTATTATTATTATTATTATTTAAAGTTTTGCTCCAGATTTTTCCCCCACTCTATCCAGCATCTTCTATTGTTAAACCTTTCAGAGTGATTGGCAGTGGTTGCTGGGCACCATCCAGTTCTTCAGGTCTCAGCATCGTAGAGGCTGAGGCTCACGTGGTCCTTGGGCTAATTGTTTCCCTGCGTCTTTGCTTTTCTTCACTCTTCTTTGTTCCAGAGAGATGAGGAGATACTAATAGTTGCACTTTAGATGGCCACTTACAAGTTTTATGACTTCAGTCACTACTTACCAAAGTAGGAACATTGTCTTTGTGGACTATGCCAATTGATCTTCATGTTCCCTGTGACTGGAAAATAAAATTTTTAATGATACATTTTATAATAGAATAAATCAGATTTCTAGAAGGATATCTAATATAAGACATGCAAGATCTCTATATTGAAAATTACAAACCATTATTAAACAAAACTAAAGAAATAGAGAGCTACATCATGTCCATCAATTGGTACAAATTCAATATTGTAAAGATGACTATTTGGGAGACAAATAAATCTAAACCTAGCCAAGAATAGCCAGGGCAATCTTGAAGAACAAAATCAAAACCTGAAGACTTACACTACCAGATATCATAAACATCATATTATAAAGCTACAGTATTTAAGAACATGTTGCCTTAAGCTAGGTTCTCTATATAAACAAAACCAGCAAGGTGGGAAAACAAAAAAATCAAACCCACTGCCATTGAGTTGGTTCTGACTCATAGCAACCCCATAGTATAGAATAGAACTGCCTCATAGGTTTTCCAAGGCTGTAAATCTTTATGGAAGAAGACTGCCTCATCTTTTTGGTTAGCAGCCAAATGCTTTAATCACTATGTCACCAGATCTCATTTATAAATATATATTTAAAAAGGGAGATTTATTTCCAGAAAATGGCTCACACAGTTGCAGAGGTTGGCAAGTCACAAATTCATGGGCTAGACATCAGGCTAGAGAATTCTCTTGAATCACTCGATTACAGGGGCTGATGACCCCAAAATCAACAGGTCAGACAGCAGACTGCTGGCTCTCATCCTCAGAACTGGAGGTCAGAGGATGAGGAGTTAGATGCAGGGTTGAGAGAGAGTGAATTTTGCCAGAACATTCATATATATTGGATGCACAGCATACCTCCCAAGGAAACTGACTGGCTTTCAACTGATTAGCTTTCCAACTAACTGGTTGCTCACATCAGATCACAAAATGGAGGATGATTACATTATATTACATTATGGAAGAGGAGTCAGTCCAATGTTTGCTAAACCACTGAGAATCACAGTCTACTCAAGTTGGCACATAATATTGACCATAAGTCGTGTTTAGGCAAAAAAAAAAAAAAAAAAAAAAATTGGATGTCCATTGGCAAAACAAAAAACCTTGATCTACTGAGACTGAGCACAAGTAAAAGTAGGGAAATCTAATTAAGATTGAATGGTTTACCAATGCCCATATCCTGTACATGATATTCTACTATAGTTTTGCAACACGTTACCACTGTGGGAAACTGGGTAAAGCGTCCATGGGATCTCTCTGTATTGTTTTAAAACTGCATGTGAACATAGAGTTATCTCAACAAAAATTTCAATTAAAAAAAAAATAAAAGACCCGATTAAGATACTGGAAAGGTAAAGGCAAGCCATAGTATGGGAAAAGATACCTGTAACTCATAAAAATGACTTGTATCTAGAACATATAAAGAAGTTCTTCAAATCAATAAGCAAAGGACAAATAGCCTAAAAAAAAAAAAAAAAAAAAATATATATATATATATATAAAACAAAACACTTGCCATTTCACTCTTTTTCCCATGTGCAACTCACTGACATTAATTACATACACATGTTGTGCAAAGATTACAACCATCTGTTTCCAAATATTTTCATTGCCTTTAACAGAGGCTCAGTGTCCCTTAAGCAATAACTCTCCCTTCCTTCCCTCCCACCTGTCCTTGGTAAACACTAATTAACTTTGGACTCCATGCATTTGTAGATTCTGGATATTTCCTGTAAATCGGATCATACAATATTTGTTGTTTTGTGTCTGAGTTATTTCAATCGAGGTCGATGCATGTCAGTCATAGCATGTATCAGAACGTCATTTCTCTTTATAGCTGAATAATACTCCAGTATAGGGATATAACACTTTATGGTCTGGAATAGGTACTTTATAAAAGAAAATGTCTAAATGCCCAACAAACATTTGATAAGCTGCTTGATCTCATTAGTCATCAAGAAAATGCAAACTAAAGCCACAATAAATAATATGGCTCCCACACATACCATCATGATACCTAAAATGAAAAAGACAGACTATACAAATGCTGTGGATGTAGAGTAGCTCACAACAATGTAAAAGGTAAAACCACTTTTCAACAATGGCAAAACCAAGCCCACTGCCATCAAAATTGATTCTGAATCATAGCAACCTGATAGGGTTTCCAAGGCTATAAATCTTTACAGAAGCAGACTGTCTCATCTTCCTTTCACGGGGTGGCTGGTAGGTTCGAAAAGCTGGCCTTTTGGTTAGCAACCCAATGCCTTATCCACAGTAGCACCAGAGTGCTCTAACACTGGCATTGTTGTTGTTGTGTGCCGTCGAGTCAAACCTGACTCATAGCGACCCCTCCTCGGGTTTCCGAGGCAGTATCACTACGGAAGTAGATTGTCCAATCTGCCTTCTGAGGAGTGGCTGGTGGGTTTGAACCACCAGCCTTCTGGTGAGCAGTCAAGTGCCTTAGCCACTATGCTACCAGAGCTCCCGCTAACACTGGCAGTATCTACCAAATTAGATCCAGGTTCAATTCCTGGCCAATGCACCTCATGCACAGTCAACATGTGCCTGTGTTGCTGTGATGCCAAATGAATTTCAGTGGGGCTTCTAGACTAAGAAAAGAAGAAAGACTTGGTGATCTACTTCCAAAAATTGGCTAATAAAAACCCTATGGATCACAATGGTTGGTTCTGCACCAATCATGGGAATGGTGCAGGACAGGGCAGCGTTTCACTCCGTTGTACATGCAGTCACCACGAGTCAGAGACCAACTGAACAGCATCTAACAACATCAACAAATATGTGTTATCTATTGCCAAACGATGTTGCATTAGATGCAACTATAAAACCTCAGAAGCATGCTCTGATAAACATTTATTTTTGCTCACTAATCTATGGGTCACCTGGGCATTTTTTTCAGTCCTGGCTGGGCCTACAGAGCTTACTTATATGCCTTATTCCACTAAGGGTCAGTCAGCTTTGCTTCTCTGGATTGGGCCCTCTCAAATTTCTGGGACCTTCTCTCTGAAGACTTTGTTGTGTTCCACATAGCAGCAATGCAGCCCAGGTTTTACCTCAGGCTAGTCTGGGGACATGTTCTCAAGGCATTAACAGAGGAACAGAAGAGAGAAGGAGCAGAAGGGCATACACTCCTAACTGGCACATCACTTCCACCATATTCTATTGGCCAAAGCAAGGCACAAGGCCAGCCCAGATTTGAGGGGTGGGGAAACAGATTCTACCTCTTGATGGAAGGAATTATAAAGTTATAGTGTGTAGAGCATGAATACAGGAAGGTTTGAAGAACTTATGTCATTTTTGCAATAAATCTATTACATCCTATGATCCAGTAATTCCGCTCCTAGTTACATACTCAGTGGAAATGTGTGTGCGTGTATATGCATATATTCTCAAAAGACATGTACAAGAATATTCATAGCAGTACTTTTCATAAAAGTCCCAAACTGTAAACTATTCAAATGCCCATTACAGTAGAACAGGTAAATAAATTAGATACATATATCCAAAAGACTATCACTGCCATGAAAAAGAATGAATGACTACTATATACAACAATATGGATGAATCCCAAAAACACAAGGTTGAGAAAAAGAAGTGAAAGACAAAGGAGTACATATTGTATGATCCATTTATGTTAAGTTCAAAAGAGGCAAAACAAACCTGTGGTGTTGAAAGTAAGGATAGTGGTTACCCTTGCTACCTAGAAACTGAAAGGAAGTTTCTATGATGCTGCTAATGTTTTGATCTAGGTACTATTTATACCATAAATAATTCATTGAGCTATACACTTATGATTTATGCATTTTTCTGCAAGTATATTATGCTTCAGTAAAAAGTCAAAGGTATAACCCCAAAGAAAGTAAAAAGAAACAAATAATGAAAAGAATAGAAATTAACTATTTAGGGAGCAAAGCACAATAAAGTAGATCAGCAAAGTTATTTCTTTAAAAAGACTAATAAAATTGATGGATTTTGGTAAAACAGATGAAGAAAAAATAGATGAAGCATAAAGAACCAACACCAGGATTTTAAAAGGCATAATGTCTTAGTTTTCTATTCTAGGGCTGCCATAATAAAATACCCAAATGAGCGCTTTAAATAACTCATTGTTGCAGAGTTTTAGGGGGTAGGAGTTCAATTTCAAGGGATTAGCAGGGCTAGGTTTTCTCTGTCAGCCCTAGAGGAAGATCTTCATCTCTTTCAGCTTCTAGTAGTTGCAGGCAATCCTTGGCGTTCCTTGGCTGCTTGTCAATGTATCTTCACAAGGTGTTTGTCTTGTCTCTGTGTATGTCTTTGCATCTATTTCTCTGTTTTTATACAATGCCACTCAAAAATGATTAGGATTAGGTCCCACCCTACTCAGCTATGAACTCACTAATATAACAAAAGAAAATCCCTATTTCCAAACATATTTATAGGTACAGGGATTAGGACTTCTAATGCTACCTTTTGGGGGAACACAATTCAAATCCATAATATCTATGCTTTATCTTCAAATATAGTGAAACCTGTGAGATCCAGGACTCAATGGACTGCTTTGTTTTTCCAGGTCTTGCCAAGTTTTCCATCTTTGACAGGGTATAGTCTTACCATTTTCCTATTACTCTTTTAAGTGGAAAACATGTAAGTTTCCATTTTACATAAGTTTCAGCTTTCTTAGGTTTTATTGTATTTTATTCCAGTTTGTCATTTGTCTTCTGACTTTGCTTAAGGTGTTTTGCTTGTTTGTTTTGTTTTCTTTTTTAACCATGCAAAAATTTTGTATTTGTTTTTCATTGTTCTACCTCCTACTTTGGCAAGTAGCGACTGGGATCTTAAAAGCTAGCAAGCTGCCAAGTAGATGCAACGATGGGTCTCTCCTCGTCATTCTTCATTCAAGAAGAATGAAGAAAACCAAAATTCATGGAAACAATGAGCCCTAGCGACTGGTACACCATATGATCTGCAGCCTATACAACTATGAGACCAGAAGAACTAGATGGTGCC
>NW_006921699.1:7589406-7602464 GCF_000298275.1 Orycteropus afer afer | reverse complement strand
TGTGGCATCTGAAAACATATCACTGAAGTTTTTTTATTCAGTGACGTGGAGTTCTAGTGGTCTCTCTTGCAGTTGAATGGATCTCTTACCTAGGCATGATTTTGTAACATCATACATGGGTCATTTGGGAAATACTGGTTCTTTGAGTTATGCAAATCTTCCAAATGTTGACACATTTCATTATACAACATCAGAAAATCTTTTAGTTAATGCTATTACTAATCTTATCAGAAAAGTCTTTATGGGGCATTTCACTGCCTTCAAGAGAGAAGATGCCAGAGGTGGAATGGTGCTCATCTTTGGACCTGAGACCAGCACAGAGATGGTGGCAACAGAGACAGCAGAACTGAGAGACCTGCAGGAGAGAGAGCGGCAGGCTTATCAGCTCCTGGAGCAAGAAAGCGGAGTGACTTTGGGCAGGAAGCTTGCTGGCAGAATACACTAATCGGCAGAGCTATAAGAGCTCTGCAACATTTGCCAGAGCAGGGCAGAGGCAAGGCCTAGAGGCTAAAGGCCAAAGAGAATCATTAAAGACAGCCTTAATTCTCAAGTGAAATTAGCTCCCCGCCCTCTTTCTCTTTTCCTCTGTGCGAGCACATTGTGGTAAAGGATTCCATGACTGCTAGTACAGTTTGAGGCTGCTGCTTTGATTTGTGTGAAGGTGCTGAAAGTTTTTCTCACCACTGCTTTTGTAACATCAATGAAAATGTCAACACAGTGAAAAGGACAAATAAAGCCTTAGTGTTACTGTGAAAGGTCCAGGACGGCTGGTGCAAAAGGTTTGCACTCGAAAGGGTGGCAGTTCAAACTTAACCCAGAAGTGCCGGCAATCTGCTTCCTAGCCAAGAAAACCTTAAGGAGCTCAGTTCTGCTCTGTAACACATGAGGTCTTCATGAGTCAGAACGGACTTGAAGGCAGTGGGTTTGTTTTTTGGTTCTTTCATTATTGTGAAAATAGTTTTGACATCCACAGGCCCCACGAAAGGGTCTCAAGGACTTCCTCCCCAGTGGTCCATGGACCACACTTGAGTACCACTGTTCTATAAAAACACCAAACCAAACTCACTGCCATCAAGTCGGATATGACTCACAGTGACTTGGGTTTCTGAGGCATTATCACTAGGAAAGTATATTGCCCAATCTTCCTTCCGAGGCCTGGCTGGTGGGTTTGAACCACCAGCCTTTAGGTTAGCAGTCAAATGCCTTAGGCACTACACCATACGTAGCCTAAATCCTTTAGGCTATATTTTCAATCAGTTCTAAACTCAAGAGAAAGGAATATTTAAATCACAAAAGAGATTCCTATAGGCAAGGAAATAGGTAACAAGTTCCCTTTCCCTCCTCACACACTCTCTAGAAAGGTTTCCCTTTTGTTATTTCCACTCTACCAAATACTATACTTCCCTCAAAGTAGGGCTGATTGCTGACTGTGGGCATTAACTGTAACAAAGACTGGGGCTTTGTTAAAAAACAATGGAATGTGTCAGATGTTGCCGCCAATGGCAGATCGAAGGAAGAGAACCTTATCTTCGTAGTAATTAAATAAGGAAGAAATACTTCAATGAGCAAAAATAACAAATCCATCTGTTAGAGGGAATAAACCACATCAGTTTGCTTTGTGGGGCAGAGGATGGTGGGAGAGAAGTATAAGAGGTTCACCAGAGTCGTTCTTTCCTGGGGGTCCTCTATGCCTTCAACATCCTTCTAGGCTTAATGTCCTTAGTCAGGAGTTTAGGAACAAATTGGAAACCTGCTTCCTGACCTTCCTCAAACAAGGTCAAGATCATCAAAGATTTGGGGGACCATTCAAGGTGGGGCAAGGAAAAAAAAAACTCACTGCCATCGAGTCGTTTTCCAAGTCATAGAGACCCCGCCTTGGGTTTCCGAGGTGGTATCCCTAAGGAAGTAGATTGCCCAGTCTTCCAGGAGTGGCTAGTGGGCTGGAACCGGAAGTGTTGGGGAAATACAAGAATGCTCACCCTCTTCATTAGGAGCTCTGGTAGCATAGTGCCTACGGCACTTGACTGCTCACCAGAAGGCTGGCGGTTCAAACCCACCAGCCACTCCTCGGAAGGAAGGTTGGGCAATCCTTCTTCCGTAGTGATACTGCCTTGGAAACCCAAGGAGGGGTCGCTATGAGTCGGAGCCGACTCGACGGCAAAAAACAACAACAACAAACAACACCCTCTTCATTAATTGGTCCTTACCAGTCCAACTTCTCTGGAGGGCCATTTGTTAAAACTTTATAAATATCCATCTTTGATCCATCAATTCCACTTCTAAAACCTTAACTTCCAGAGTCAGATGTGCACCAAGGTGCATCTCTAAGGATATTCACCACATTGTTATAATAACATTATAGCTAAATATGTATATATGTACATGTATACATACAGAAAGCAATAAGGAACTGGTTAAATAAATAATGCTGCAGCCTTAGGATGGTCTCAAAGTATGGTCTGTGGACCCCCGAAGGCCACTGAGACCCTTTCCAGGGGTTTGCAAGGTCAAAACTATTTTCATAATAATAAACCCATTGCTGTCAAGTTGATTCTGACTCATGACAACCCATGTGTTATAGTTGAATTGGTCCATAGGGTTTTCTTGGCTGTAGTCAAGAAGCAAATCATCAGGCCTTTCTTCCCAGGTACCACGAGGTAGGTTTGAACCTCCAACTTTTAGGTTAGTAGTTGAGGACAAATTGTTTGAGCCACCTAGGAACCATTTTCATAATAATACTGTAACATTATTTGACTTTTTCACTGTATTGACCTTTGTACTGATACAAGAATAATAGCAGGTAAAACTGCTAGGGACTTAGCACAAATCAGCAACGGCACCAAACCAAAACAAATGCATTGCCATCAGTCGATTCTGACTCATAGTGACCCTATAGGATGGAGTAAAACTGCCCAGAGGGCTTCCAAGGCTATAACTCTTTACAGAAGCAGACTGCCTCACCCTTCTCCTATGGAGCAGTTGGTGGGTTTGAACCACCAACTTTTTGGTTAGTAGCCAAGTGCTTTAACCACAGCAACAAAATGCAGTAATAATAATTTTATCCTTGATTGCCAAGCACTCACAGAAAAGAAGAAGGGGGAAAAAAAAAAAAAGAAAGAAAATAAAAAGCAGCAGCCAGTTTCACTTGACAATATTCCTGATGAACAAATAAAAAGTATAAATTCTATTGGCTCTGGACCCTGACGGACACGTTTCTTAATATTCTGAGTGAACAAGTGAGAAGTATGCTTAAAGCACTTCTAGTATAATGAAAAAGGAGTTCTGGTGGCACAGTGCCTAATACATTTGATTGCTAACCAGAAGATCAGTGGTTCAAAGCCACCAGCTGCTCCACAGAAGGAAGATAAGGCAATCTACTTCCATAATGATTTATTGCCTTGGAAACTCAGTGAAGGTCGCTATGAGTTGGAATCTACTTGGTGGCAGTGAGTTTGGTTTGGGTTTGGGGTGTACTGCATAATGAAGGAGGATGATTGCCTTTAGGAAAAGCATTGTGTGACTAAGTTGTGAACTAAACTAGCTGTTATTTTCATGGGACATCATTTTTAATTAAATGAACAATGATAGCAGGGCCGCATTGTGACTTTCCTGAGCCTTAGCACTTGCACTTTCGTAAGCTTTTTCCTCATAAAAAGAGACAAAAATGATATTTTACAACTGTATTGGCCTAAAGACAAATATATTAATATTATATATTAAATATATCTTTGATGTATAAAACTTAGCCTTCATTTTTCTTATTATTTTAAAAGAAATTAAATAATTTGCATAGGCTCAGACAGTACTACGGCCTCGACACTGTGCCTGACAGGAAGTCAGCATCACCTCACAAACTATGTTTATTCAGACTTGGTTTTATGCTGGGCTGAAAATTACATTAAAAAAAGAAGACGACAACGAAGAAAAACCAAAACCATTGCCCTCAAGTTGTCCACTATGTTGCTGCATAGTGACCCTATATGATAGAGTAGAACTGCCCATAGGATTTCCAAGGCTTTAATCTTAATAGGGAACCCTGGTGATGCAGTGTTCAAAGTGCTTGGCTGCCAAATGAAAGGTTGGTGGTTTGAACCCATCCAATGACTCCACCAGAGAAAGATGGGGCAGTCTGCTTCCACAAAGATTTACAGCCTTGAAAATCCTATGGGGACAGTTCTACACAGTCCTGCAGGGTCACTCTGAGTTGGAATGGGTTGGGTTGAGTTGGGTGGGGCTCGGTTAATCTTAACAGAAGCAAACTGCCACACACTCTTCTCCTCTGCAGCAGCTTTGAACTACAGACTTTACAGTTAGCAGCTGAGTGCTTAAACACTGTACCACCAGGGCTCCATGAATACTCCATTAAGCACAGTTTCAATATTGAATATTTAACATACTTGTTTTTATACCAATGCAGTTATTTTTGTAGAGGAACAAGCCCACAGAAAGAAAAGTGCCTAGGGCCCATGGAAGTCCTAATGCTGCCATGTATTTGTGGCAGACATCTTCTTGAAACTGAATGGAATAAACCTATCACTTCTAGGAAAATAATTGTGATATTATGTTACTAATGATAAAATTGAGCTTTCAACCCAAAATTAGAATTTCGGGAAACTTGTATCTGCCACCATGAGCTTGATAGATTTCTAATACTTAAAAACCTTTCTGATGAGATCAGTGGTGATATTAATTGATGTGACTTTCTGATGTTGTACAACAAATGTGCCAATATTCCTAACATCTGTATAACTGAGTGGGGCAGTATTTTCCAAATGACCAGTGTTTGTCATTCATGACAAAAAGATCCATTCAAAGTCTGATCAAAACTCACTGCCATCGAGTCAGATCTGACTCATAGCGACCCCTCCTTGGGTTTCTGAGGCAGTATCTCCATGGAAGTAGATTGCCCAGTCTTCCTTAGATGAATGGATTTAACGTAACTGAGTTTTGGTGGTATAGTGGTTAAGTCATTTGGCGGCTAACCACAAGGTTGGTGGTTTGAACCCACCAGCTGCTCTGTGGAAGGAAGATGAGGTAGTCTGCTTCCATAAAGATTTATAGCTTTGGAAACCAAATGGAGGTCGTTATGATTCGGAATCAACTCAGTGGCAACTAGAAGTTTAAAAAGTTTATTGCTCGGTTTCAGATTCTGTATTGTAACAAGGAAGTAAGAAACTACAACTTCCTGAATTTTAGTGTAGTATCAAAGAAGAAAGAAGCCCTCCCTGGTGGTGCAATAGTTAAGGGCTTGGTTGTTAACCAAAAGGTCACCAGTTCAAACCCAACTGCTTCTTGATCTGCTGGTGATCAGCTCCCATAAAGATTTTAGCCTGGGAAACCCTATGGGTCAGTTCTACTTTGTCCTATAGGGTCGCTATGAGCTGGAATTAACCTTACAGCACACAACAACAACATCAAGGAAGAAGGTTGCTGAGGGGCACAAGTAGTTTGTGATCAGCTGGTAACCTAAAGGTTGGTAGTTCAAATCCACTCAGTGGTGTCATGGAAGAAAGGGCTGGCAATCTGCTTTCATAAAGATTACAGCCAAGAAAATGCTATGGAGTAGTTCTACCCAAACTCACTGCCGTGAAGTCAGATCCGACTCATAGTGACCCCTCCTTGGGTTTCTGAGGCATTATCACTACAGAAGTAGATTGCCCAATCTTCCTTCTGAGGAGTGGCTGGTGGGTTTGACCCGCCAGCCTTCTGGTTAGCAGTCAAATGCCTTAGGCACTACACTACCAGAGCTCCTACTCTAACATACTGGTTCACAATGAATCAGAATTGACTTGAGGGCTATGGGTTTGGTTTGCTATGAGAGAAAATACCCATAATTATCTCAAATGGTTATTAAAATTTTCTACTTTTTTTCCCAAAATATTCTATGTTCTTTTCCCAGTGTTGAAGCTGCCAAGGATTTCATTTTACTTGGATCCACAACCAACGTCCTTGGGAGCATTGGTCAAGAAATCAAATGATGTATTGCATTGGGCAAATCTGCTGCAAAAACCCTTTTTAAAGTGTTAAAAAAAAAAAAAAAAAAAGATGTCACTTTGAAAACTAACATATCCCTGTCCCAACTCATGGTATTTTTAATAATGTCATATGCATGTGAAAACTATACAGTGGGGTAAGTAAGTCTGAAGAAGAACTGGTGGCACTGAATTATGGTGTTGGGAAGAATACTGAATATACCATGGATTGCTAGAAGAATGAATACATCTGTGTTGGAGGAGGTACAGCCATAATGCTGCTTAGAAGTGAGGATGGCAAGACTTTGTCTTACATACTTTGGGCATGTTATCAGAGGGACCAGTCACTGGAGAGCAAGGAACATCATGCTTAATAAAGTAGAAGGTCAGTGAAAATGAGGAAGATCCCCAATGGGATGGATTGACACAGTGATTGCAACAATGCTCTCAAGGACTGAGGAAGGCTAGGACCCAACAGTGTTTCAGTCTGTTGTATGCAGGATCACTATTAGACAGAAGCAACTTGATGGCACCTAATAATAATAACAACATTCCTTCATAAATACCTATCTGTAGAAGGCTGAATTTCTTTCATATACAACCAAGTGAATACAGAAAAAGGTATGAGAATCCAGCTATCTTTTATTAAGCCAGACATTACAGAAACATACAAAATTATAAGGCAATCCCACTCCTCTCCCTAAATATTGATTGTGGATTCCAGTAAAATGAAATCCTTGACAGCTCCAATACTGGAGAAAGAATATAGAATATTTGGGAAAAAATAGAGAATTTTAATAACCATTTCAGATAATTATGGGTATTTTTCTTTCACAGCAAACCAAACCCATAGCCCTCAAGTCAATTCTGATTCATTGCAACCCAGTATTTAGGGAAAGGAGCAGGACTGCTTTACAATTTTGTAAAGCAATGTACAATTTTGTACATTTCTGTAAAATATTCTTCCTAAATTTGTTTGGGAAAATATACTTACTTTTCTTATCAATATATTATTTTTGTTAACATGTAACTGGTTTACATCTCAACATTAAAAAATAAATTAGTAAGATAAATAAAAATTTAAAACTTTTCTTGGTTCTAATTTCTAGTAGGGCAAATACTGACAGATACAACCCACAAAACAAAAGCTCATTGAGGACCTCAATAATTTTAAGAGGGTAAAGAAGTTTTAATTCAAATAGTTTGAAAACTCCTGTTGTGGAAAACTACCCAATAAAATGTTCATTAAAAAAAAAAATTAAGTATGATGAGCAGATAACTAGTACAAAATATGATAGGAATCTATCTATGTCTAATATTAAATAGACACATATGCAAAGGCTGGAAGAGAAGCAATGGTTCTCTCCCAGTAGTGTGCTTAGGGGATTTTTATTTTCCTTTGCCAGGGTGAGTATGCATTTGTTTTGCAACTGGAGGATAAATGAAATAAAACAAAAATAGAAGCAGGTAAAACTCCTTGGGCCAGACTCGGGGTAGGGGCAGGTCACTGAAGTGGAAGAACTGGAAGGGCAAAGTGCAGAAGAGAGTGGAGAGAAAGAGAGAAGGCCGAGACTCCTGGAGAGAGGTGGGGGGTGGGGTGCCTGGGTTGAACAACTCCAGAGGACAACATTCTTAGTATGTTCTACGAGGGGTGGGGCTGGCACCAAGATCAGCTCCTGGAGGAGTGTAGACTTTAACATGGGGAAAGTGATGAGCCGGTGGAGACAAAACGAAGTGCTCTCAGTGAAGAGGCTGAGTAGGTGCTGGGCACAGAAAAAACTAAGCTCCCAGACAGATCCCTTTCAGGTCTGGACCATCAAGGTTCAGAGCCAGCTGACTCAGGTTTGAATCCCCATTCCCTCTCTGTGACCTTGGGCAACTTTCTTGGCTTCTCTAATCTATAATTTCCTCATCTGTAAAACTGAGGTAGTATGCCCCAGAAGTAGCAAGGTGAAATGATGTTGTTGTTATGTTGTTATGTGCCGTCGAGTCGGCCCCAACTCATAGCGACCCCTCCTTGGGTTTCCGAGGCAGTATCACTACGGAAGTAGGATTGCCCAACCTTCCTTCTGAGGAGTGGCTGGTGGGTTTGAACCGCCAGCCTTCTGGTTAGCAGTCAAGTGCTTTAGCCACTATGCTACCAGAGCTCCTAAGGTGAAATGATATGACATGCAAATTGGCTCATGTGAATGTGCAATAAGATGAAGACCAAAGTCACAGAGAAGTCAGTGGCGAAGGTGAGTGTATCAGACAATTGTTCTCTGCACCTGACCTTGGACACTGAAGACCTGGGCAATGAAAAAGCCTCAGATCTGCCTACCACCGGATACCAGCGTTCAGCACAAGTCTCCCCCTCCCACACAGGCCTGGCCTCCTCTGCAGCACTGCTTTATGGCTTTTTAAATTTTTCAGGAAAAGGGGCCCTGGTTGCACAATGGTTAAAACTCTTGAATGCTAATGGAAAGGTCAGCGGTTTGAACCCACTGTCTCACTTCGTAGGAGATGTTGCAGTCTACTTCCATAAAGATTACGAGCCTTGGAAATCCTATGGAGCAATTCTACTCTGCTCTATAGGTCATATGAGTCAGAATCAACTTGATGGTACACAAGTTTTCCAGGAGACTTGTTCTTTAACATTATAAAGAGGTCTTTTGCAGCAAATTTGTGCAATGCAATGCATCATTTGATTTCTTGATTGCTTCATTTGATTTCCTGAAGCAGGAGCATGCCCCAAATTGTCAAGTAATAGTGAGTGTGAGGCTGGTGTGGAATGAATAAAGGGGAGAGTAATAGGTGAGGAGGCTGGAGAAATTATGGTGGTTCAGGTCCCAAAACAAAGCATTAAGAGTGTTTGGGGATTTCCAGGGGGAAGTTGCATAGAGGTGCTAGGGGTGAGGCAGAGATAGCCGGATCCTTGAGTCAAACATCTGCAGGGGTCACCAAGTGAGTTTTCTGTGGGACACAACAAGCAGGGGAGATGCCAGACTTCAATTGTTCACTGAACAAACTTGCTGAGCACCTGCTGTGTACTAAGTCTGTGCCAGCCTCCTTCCCAGGGAGCGATGCCTTCTAGATGTATTACCAACACAAAAACCAAACCAAATACACTGCCGTCGAGTAGAACTTGATGCATAGCGACCCCTCCTTGGGTTTCCGAGGTGGTCTATCACTACAGAAGGAGATTGCCCAACCTTACTTCTGAGGAGTGGCTGGTGGGTTTGAATCTCCAACCTTCTGGTTAGCAGTCAAATGCCTTAGGCACTCCCAGCCCTATTCAAAATATAAGCAGGCATCCCCCCTACTTGTTGTGTCCCACAGAAAACTCACCTGGTGACCCCTGCAGGTGCTTGACTCAAGGATCTGGGAAAGGACAAAACAACAAGGGTATCTCTGTCCCACCCCTAGCACCTGTATCCAACTTCCCCCTGGAAATCCCCAAATACTCTTAATGCTTTGTTTTGGGACCTGAACCACCATCATTTCTCCAGCCTCCTTACCTGTTACTCTCCTCTTTATTCATTCCACACCAGCCTCACACTCACTATTACTTGAGGATTTGGGGCATGCTCCTGCTTCAGGAAATCAAATGAAGCAATCAAGAAATCAAGTGATGTATTGTACTGCACAAATTTGCTGCAAAAGACCTCTTTAAAATGTTAAAGAACAAATATATCACTTTGAAGACTAAGGTATGCCTGACCAAGCCATGAATGGTATTTTTAATTGTTTCATATGCATGTAAAAGCTGGACAATGAATAAAAAAGACCAAAGAATTAATGCATTTGAATTATGGTGTTGGCAAAGAATATTGAACATACCACGGACTGCCAAAAGAACAAACGAATGTGTCTTGGAGGAAGTACAGCAGTAATGTTCCTTAGAAGCGAGGGTGGTGAGACTTCCTCTCTTGTACTTTGGTCTTGTTATCAGGGGGGACCAGCCCCTGAAAAAGGATAGTATGCTTGGTAAAATAGAGGGTCAATGAAAAAGAGGAAGACCCTCAACGAGATGGATTGACACAGTGGCTGCAATAATGGGCTCAAGGATAGCAATGATTGTGAAGATGGCATAGGACTGGGCAGTGTTTTGTTGTTGTACATAGGGTCACTATGAGTTGGATTCAACTTGACTGCACCTAACAACAACAACCTGCCTCAGGGCCTTTGCACTTGTGGTTCTTCATGCTTGGAATACTCTTCCCCTAGATATCCATGGGGCTTACTCCTTCAATTCTTTCAGGTTTTTGCTTAAATGTCATTTCTCAAGAAAGCTTTCTTTAAAATTTAAAACTCTACTTCTACCTCACACTTCCTATTCCCATCCTCTAGCTTAATTTTCTCCACAACATTTACACCATCTGACACATCACCTCTTTTGTTATTGTCATTTCCCCCCACTAGACTGCAAACTGAAGGAAAACCAAAACCAAACCAAATCAAGCAGATTCCGACTCATAGCGACCCTGTAGGACAGAATAGAACTGCTCCATGAGGTACCTCACCTTTCTCCTGCAGAGTGGCTGGTGGGTTCAAACCACTGACCTTTTGATTAGCAGCCCCATGCTTTAACCACTCCATCACCAGAGCTCCCTTGCAAACTAAAGGATAGTGATTTTTAAACTTATGTTCTCTGCTTCAAGCCCAACACCTGAATTCATGTATGACATAATATGTCCTCCAAACCAAATCCAAACCCAATGCTGTCAAGTCAATTCTGATTTAGCGACCTCCCCCCCCCCCAAGAATTTCAAAGTCCCAGTTAATATGTATGAGTACTTACTAACTGAATTAAAACATGAATGGCATGCATGGGAGACTGATTTGCAAAAATTTAAACAGCAGTGTAAAGCATCTTTGTAAAGAGGAAGAAGTTACCACCCCTGCTATTAGAGGCTGCCTGCAGGCAGGAAGGGAATTTGATTACTTCCTTAGATTCCTTTGCATAGAAACCTTCTTTAAACCTCACATCAACCCTGCTGCTTGTGTATTAGTATTGAAATTTAGTTCACAGCTGGGTGGCGGGGTGGGGGAGGGGATTAGAGGGGAGGATCCTATTAAAGTACTCGGTATGAGGCACTAATATCTTGGGGCTAGTAACCAGATTTAGGAATACTGTACGGATGCAGTTTGCGGTGGCCTTTCGTCCTTTTGGTAGTCTGAAGTTTTTTTAAAAATGTATGTGATGATAAGGAGCTCTGCTAGCGTAGTGCCTAAGGCACTTGACTGCTAACCAGAAGGCTGGCGGTTCAAACCCACCAGCCACTCCTCGGAAGGATGGTTGGGCAATCTACTTCCGTAGTGACACTGCCGCGGAAACCCAAGGAGAGGTCGCCATGAGTCCGGTCGGACTCGGGGGCACATAACAACAACAACAACAACCATGTGATGATAAAGAATCACTATTTATAGTAGTAAATCCCAACTTGAGTGCATTAGCAAACGTTTGCTGAGTCAAAGTAGCTGACCACTTCTACGCGTATGTTGTTGTTGTTATGTGCCGTCCAGTGGGACCGACTCATAGTAACCCCTTCTTGAGTTTCCGAGGCAGCATCACTACAGAAGTGGATTGCCCAACCTTCTTTCCGAGGAGTGGCTGATGGTTTGAACCGCCAGCCTTCTGGTTAGCAGTCAAGTAAGTGCCTTAGGAACTATGCTACCAGAGCTCCCTCTATGTATCTGTACCTCTATCGGAATAGCAGGTCCAGATTTCTTGGGTTGACTATGAAAAACTCCGAGGGAGCCAGGTGTGCAGTAGATGATCGTGGAGCAGACAAAGACTTGAGGGTGGCTTGTATCCAGGGACCGCGGGGGGCGCTGAGGTGCGCTGGAGGTTGGCACTTGACTAGGGAGAGAAAAAAGCTCTCAGGTAACAGCAATTGTACCTCCCTTCCTGAATTAGTGGGAAGGCTATCAAGGATGAGGCAGCGAAACTCTCGTGCCCAGGGTCAGCCACACAGTAGGAATTCAATAAATGCCACCGGAGACCTAGAGGCTAGGAGGCGTGCTGGAGAAGCGCCTCTTTCGTTGGCATCACCATTTCCAAGGACTTAGCTCAGGGTATACTAGGAGCTCAAGAGCTGGAAAGTGCGGTCAGCACCCGGGCGGGCTGCCTGGGGGCAGAAGAGTAGACGATCCGGCATCTGTCTAGTCGGGGGAAAGACCCACGGACATCCAGGCAGCAAAGAGCAGAAGGTCCCCGCGGGTGCAGCCGAGGAGTTGGGGTCAAAAGGCTCGGGGAGGGGTGGCCGGACGCGCGGGTACCGGATGGGATGTGACGAGCGACGCGCTGTGCATTGTGGGAATCCCGGGGCCGCGGCGACTGGTTCCAGTTCACTCGGCAGCGGACTAGGCGGAGGGGGCGAGCGCGGGTAGTGCAGGCGGGAAGCGAGGAGGCGGGCGGGCCAGCAAGGAGCGCGGAAAGAAAAGGCGCGAGCAGCCGAGAGGGCACAGGCCGAGAAACCTTGCTGCTGTTGCCACTGCCTCCGCCGACCACCCTGTAAGTGCCGCGCGAGGCCCTCGCCGCGCGTCCTGTCCTCCTAGCTCGGGTCCGACCGTGGGTGCCTGGGAGCGACCGGGCCTGGCGCGCACCAGGGAGGCGCGCGGGCTGCGCTCGGCCGGATGGACTCGGCGCGGTCCACGCTGGGGCCTCGCGCGCACACGGCACTCTCCTGGGCCCTGCTCGGTCGCGCGGGATTCCTTTGGGTTTATCCAAAAAGCGAACCCGGAAACCAACTTCTCTTAGAAACGCATCCTCCTACCTGCGCCGTGGCGCTTTTGTGGGAAGGAGACAGTTCTGCTGCTTCCTCCGCAGTCCCTTCGGCGGGCTGGGCCAGCGGAAGCTCCGCGGCGCTGGCTGGCCAGCCTGGGCCTGGGCGCCCGAGAGCTGTTGTGTGCGGAGTTGGACTTAGTGAGGCGCCGCCGGCCGGCGAGTTGCGAATCCCGGCACAATAAGACGGGCCCGGAGATCCAGGGGGCCATGGTGTAGAAGTCTGGCTCAGCTGAAGGGCAGGGGGTGGGTATTGGTGGATACTTGCAGGCTGAAGCTAGACTCGGGGATGGGGAGGTGTTCAGGGATGGCCACGGGAA
>NW_006921699.1:7586458-7589306 GCF_000298275.1 Orycteropus afer afer | reverse complement strand
AGAAGGCCCTAGATTCCCTAGGTGGAGAAGGCCAGGAGGGAAGAGATTCGTTGGGGGTGGAGTGGAGTGGGAAGGTGAGTGAGCAGGTTGCTGCCAGTCTTGTCACCTGACAACAGTGTGCGGGGATGGCGCGCTCCACCCCTACTCCTGCAGGGACCACAGATCACTCACATATCTTATCTTGTTAGTAGATTCCGTTGAACACGATGCTAGGGAAAATATACCCGAGTTTAAAAGTGAGAGACTTCCGTGCAAACAGCTGAAGCAAACTTTGAATTCAACCATTACAGTTGCCATGAAGTCCTTGTAAGAATTTAATGACTTAGTAAACGGCGTATAAGAATAGACAATTAGGGGGGCACTCCTGCTGGCTACCCTCTTTTCGTCTACCTCTGTGGTTTGAGGTTTTACCTTTAAAGGAAGGGGTGGTGGTGGTGGTGGTGGTGGTGTACTTTATTCCAAGGCTTCCTGCTCCAGGGGAGTCAGGGAGTGTTGAACAGCTTTGAGTGAGAGACTCAAGTTGTAGATTAGGTGGAATCCCCCTACCACAGGCCACCTTAGGAATACTAGTCTGCTATCAGAGGTACTATTAACTGTGCAGTGGGTTATTATTATTATTATTAACTCATGCCTGCAACTGGAATCAATACTCCGTGTAACCCCTTGTACACAACCAAAATTGGGCAGTACCATCTTGGTCTAGTACAAGAGATTCTTCCATGAAGATGGATGGTTTCTGTTTATTTCTTAAAAAAATTGCTTATGTCTTTAAACTCTTCATTTAGTTTTATAAGGAGAAGGTGAAATCTCTCTATTCAGAGCTTTTGTTTTTGATCTGTTACTATAGTTTAAGCTGATTCCTAGATACGGGCATTAAAGAGGAAGGGAGGAGGAGAGGTAAGTGAAAATTATTAGAGTCAGGGCCTTTGGAGTGAAGCAGGTGGCTCACATTTACTAAACTTCGAGAATTGTCTGAAATACCACACAAGATGTTCTGTGACAGCCTTAAGTCACTGGCTTGGTGTGTACCAAATGGGTCAGGGTCAGGAGGGTGGCACATCTCAGTCTGCTGTTTCTTCTAGTCCTGGAGACAGCAGAACTCTTGGGAGAGTTCTTCATTCCTTCTCCATAGAGAGGTTCTGAGTATATGTATTCTGGGACTTGTCTCTTAATACCTTCAGCACTAAAGCTGCTCCAAGTCGCTTAAAGGATATTTATTTAAATAAATGAAAGCACAAACTGACAAAGCCCAGAAAAGAGTCTGTATATGTGTGCATCAGAATTGTTTGAGTGCCCCTCCCCTCTATGGGATTTTAAGAGGCGCATTCCTGGAACGTGGGCAGGGAAAGAGCAGGGGTGAATGGGGCCCATCCTTGTCCTATGAATCCTTCTCCAGATTGTGTTCTGTGGGCTTAGAGGTACATTGGACCCCACCTCAGCTCTTAGGAGTAAGCCCCAGTGCCTCAACTCTTTATTCCAGAATTGTATGCCTTGTTTGCTTTAATCAAGGCTGCCAGATCAGTGTCTCACATTCTGTCAAAAAATATTTTCTTGGTCAGGCACTGGTGACAAAGCGATGATCAGTAAAATAGTAACCTAGCCAGCAGTGAGCCCTTATCTGGCATGGAAAGACCAAGTAAGTGTTGTCTGGGCCAAGGAGAGCAGGTGGGCAGAAATGGTTGAGACCTGGAGAACAGCATGTGCAGAGTCCTAGAAGAAAGAAAATAGAGGTCGTATGGGGACCTGCCAGAAGATCTGGATGGCTGGTTCATAGTGGAGAGTCAGGGCTGGAGGAGCAAATGGGCCAAATCACAAAGGCTCCTGATCAGAAGACACTGAGGGATTTTAAACTTCATGCCAAAAGCAGTAAGAGCCATGAAAGGATTTTGAGTGGGAGAGAAATGTGATTGGGGATTCTTTTCATTCTTACTGGGAGCTTTTCATCTGTTTCACAAATACTGAGTGGCTTCTAGATGCCAGGTACAGGGCCAAGCCAGACCAGGCCCTGCCTTGAAGCTTACATTTTAACTTTTGATGGCCTTCCATTGAAGTGGTTATATTAGAGTTCGGTACAACCTTTAAAAGGAAGAAGAGAAAGGAAAGTTTCCTCATGCAGCAGGCAAGCAGTGCCTTGCTATTGAACGAAGTGCCAGTTCCTTTACTGCAGCGCAGGAAGAACACCTGGAGTAAATGGGTTTGCCCAGCTGGAATTTTAATCCCAATCTAACTTCCCACAAACTGTTTCTTGCTTGTGGTGGATAACATTCATACTGAATTTTGTGGGTTTTTTTCCCCCCACTACTACAAGCCTAACACAGAAGGAAGATTAGTCTGCTGGAACAGAGTGCATGATCTAGGATGTATTTACTATCTCAGTTAATCTGTCTCCTTCCCATTTGTAAACCCTTGGTTCACTAAGGGTGGATTGTAATTCTTTAATCATCCAGCTCTCTTTATGATGTAGTGTTTTTATGAACGGAGAGCGCTAATTTTCCTGATTGGCTAGAGTACAGGAGCAGGTCTCTGTTCTAAGCCAATCAGTGCAGCTTGTGAACGCCAGCTCTGTGAGTGATGATTGTGTAGTATATCCGCATGCTCTGGGGACATGACAGCAGTGACACTGTTAATCATTTGGTGTGACAGGAGTAAACGGAAGAGAATGCTGAAAACAGGATTAGTGTCCTACGCTTCAGAATTAAGTGTCTCAGGTTTGCCTTTGTGACTGGAGTTGATGGGAAGGTGACAAATGCATGTGAATACATGAGCATTTATCCAGCTGTAGGGAAAGGATGGGGCAGTACTCTTTTTTTTTTTTTTTAAATTTTATTTTATTTAGATTTGGGTGAAG
>NW_006921699.1:7575927-7585852 GCF_000298275.1 Orycteropus afer afer | reverse complement strand
CATCTAGATGGCAGCTTGCTAGCTTTTAAGATCCCAGTCGCTACTCACGAAAGTAGGAGGTGGAACAATGTTTTGTATAGTATGTTATGCTAATTGAGTTTGATGTCCCCTGTGACCATGGTCCCAGGCCCTCAGGATCAACTACTCAGTTACTGTGGGTAACTGGCTGTGAGCAAGCAGTGACCATAAGCTAGATGGGGCAGTACTCTTGTCAACAACTATTTGAGCGCTGATAGCTCAGATTCCTCCATCTTCTAGTGCTAGAGATAGGGCTCTCTGACTAGCAGCTCCCAAGCAGTTCTAGTCAGTATTTCGTTCAGGATCAGTTTGCATACATACATTGCTTATATGATAAAAGACTCCACACTTGACCATTCTAGTAGTTTTGTGGGTGCCTTGATTGTTTCAGGATTTTCTATGGCTGCAGCTTTAACAGGGTTCAGTCTGTGTGAGAAAGGTAGGTATTTTCTTCTGCTGTGTTACTGCAAGGCCTGTGGCCAGAGAAGAGTCACTGGTATCACAGAATTGTCACGGAATCATAAGACCTCTGTGTGTCTCACATTCCAGCTATCAAGACAATTGGGGTGTTGCTTTTCTGGGACTCCTCAGGGTGGCTCCATAAGCTCCCTGAAATTTGAGGGTCTGGATTCCCACAGAGCCAGGTGTGTGTGCATGAATGGCACCAGATAGCTTCTCCAACTGGACATCCTACTTGCCAAAGCTCTGAGTCCTATGACCTTTGGAAACGCTGCCTTATCTTTGTCAAAGGAACTTCACCCATTGTAATTGCCAACTAATCAACCACCAGCCAGCCAGCATTTGAGGGCCTACCAGGTGGGTGTTTACAGGTACAGTGGTAAGCAGAGCAGACTAGTCGGGCCCATCAAGAGACAAGGAAACAGGCAGTGTTGATACAATGTAACAAATAGTAAGGATAGATTAGTTGGCTTTAGAATTTACATAAGGAGCCCTGGTGGCACAGTGGTTAGCAGCTTGCATGCTAACCACAATGTTGGCAGCTTGAACATACCCACCAGGTCTAAGGGAGATAACCCTGATGATTTGCGCCCGTAAAGATTATAGTCTAGAAAACCCTATGGGGAGTTCCACTCTGTCACATGGGGTCACTGTGAGTCAAAATGGTTTTGATGGCATCTAACAATAACAACAGAATTTATGTATGAGTTAGACCTAGAATGGTAGTCAGGTTGGAAGGAAGAGCTGGCAACTACATTTGCAGAGTACTTTACATAAAATTTAGAAAAGCAATTGAACATATTTAAGAATTGGGGTGGGCTGGGGAAGATGACAAGGGATTTTTAGCTGGGCCCAGGGGCTGCAGTGGGCATTCCTCTCAAGGACATGTGAGTGATTCAGCCTGGTGGAGCCCTGGTTGCTGGAAGTGGGAGATAGGTTGGAGGTTAGTAGGGCCTTATCTAATACCTGGGCACCAGATTGCTCTGAACTAGGGTATGATTGGGTGATACATTGGATGATTCCTAAGCTGCCACAGGAATGTAGAGGAGGGAGCTTTTTTGATGGGTCTGCATCACCAGAGAAGGCACTGGAACTACTAAGTAGGAATAGCTCAGAGAGAGAACTGGAAAGAGTGTTCTAGACAGAGCAAGTGGCATGTGCTAAGGGGTAGAGGTGGGAGTGAAGGTTGTAGTGACAGGAGGAGCTTGGTAAGTTTGCAATTGAAGAACTCTTGTCATTCATGTGTCTATCTTATTCACTGGATCCTTACAGCTGCCAGCCTTCTGGTGCAATGAAGACAGACCATGTTGCCCTGATTACAGCTTGGTTGTTGAGGGGCCTGTGGTATGTTTGGCTGCCTCATCTCTCAGTGTATCTTGGGGTAAGCTTTGAAGTTCTTCAGACAAAGTTCTGTTTATTATGATTGATTCATAGTTGTAGGAGTTGCAGAGATGAAGACCACAGAGATCCCTGCAGGATCAACTACAGAATCCTCACTTCCTGGCCTGATAACGGCCAACAGAGCAGACAAGCTAATTGATAAGTGGATGTCAAGTTTGCCTGAAGACCTATCACTGTCTCCAAAGCATGTGAAGCCCTCAACAGGGGTGAGGTCAACTGGCTTACTGAATGAGGTTCCCTATAGATGATTATTCTAGGAAGAAAGGCTGCACCTTTATCAGTTTTGACCAGGTAGTATAGCTGTTTCTCCTTTGCACAATTTCAGGGCCCTGAAGAGCAGCTGAGTGCTTATGAAGTCCCTTTTCTATAATGTAGGAGTGTCTGTTTCTCAGGTCAGGCTTGATGCAAGACATGAGTCAAATGGGGCCTAGCTGGCTTTGGCTGGTCACTCAGACCCAGACTTCAGGGTCAGCTCTCAAGTTGATTTGAATCATGTGATAGAGACTGGGTATTTCCTCTTTTTTTCTGAACAAATAGCTAGAGGAAATTTCCCAACTTCTCTTGTAATTAGGTGTGACCATATGACCAATTAGTAGTCAGTGGATTGTGGCCTAAAGTGATGTGCCGCACTTCCAGCCCTGGCCTGTGAAAACTTCCCATGTGTTGTCCTTCATGGTTTTTTCCTTTCCATGGGAACCCTGGAAATTGCATGTTGAAGGTGTCAGAGTCACAAGATGTGAGGAATCAGGATCCATGAATCATGTGGAGGAGAAGCACCAACCAGCATGGAAATTCATTTTGGGTTTTTCATGAGTGAGAAATACTTACCTGTTATAGCAGCTAGCACTACCTTCAAAAGTGCCAAAGATGAGTTCTTTAAAAAGGTGGCCTTATTTTTAAACTCTTACACACATTGTCATGGTTTTTGTTAACTTTACTGAGCACTCATTCAGTAAGTATCAGGCCTCTTTGTTTATTGTTGTTGAACAGAATCAGGCCTCTGACAAGCACTCTTTTATTCACCCTCCCATCAACCCTTCAGGTCCATTCTATTATCATCTCCACTTGATAGATGAGAAAATATGCTCAGAGGGGCTAAATAATTTGCCCAAAGTCACGTAGCCAGTAAGTGGCAGAGCCATGATTTGAACTAGGCCAGTATATCTTTGAAATTCTAGTTACGATAATGCAATAGTCACTTCCCTTGTACCTGCTCCCCTCTCCTCACATTGGTGCATGGCTGTTGCTGCCCATACCTCAACAGAACTCTGAAGACCAGGCTCAATCTGGCACAATGAGGGCTGCTTTGTCAGAGTAACAAGATCTCTTAGCCCTGTGGCCTCCACAATCATAGAGGCATGGACTATTGGAGTTGGAAGAACCCATGAACTCTGGAGCCTGACCTCAGTTTACCATTAGGTGAATGGGAGGCCTGTCAATTTGGATCAGCAGTTTGAGCAAATATTCTTTAGGAAAGACTTGTCTGGTGCTCCATATGAGGCTGAGGCTCCCTCCTGTGTCTTCACCCAGCATGAAGCACCCTGAACTTCCCCTTTGAAGAACTTACTACAATTATAGTTTGAATGACTGGGAAGTATTGTGTTTTTCTCTCATTAGCTCTTAGAGAACAGGGACCATATGTGTCTTATGCACTCTAGTCTTCATTCCCCAGCATCCTGAAGTTCATGAATGAATGGAATGCTTTTAGCAAACATTTGAGACCTTGCTGTGAGGCAGTACACTAGGAATAGTCAGGGGCAGCCCTCAATGAGCTTGCAGTTTGATGGGAGAAACAGGAGCATGTGCACATGATTGTTGTGGTATGAAGCAGATGGGAGCTTAGAGGATGGACAGGCTGGATCTGAAGGTTTGGCAGAGGGCAGGACTCAGATGTTTGGCAATGTGAGGGGGAAAGGAGATCTTGGGTAAAGGGAACCACCGCTACAAAGGCAGGGAGAAAAGAAGTAGGCAAGTAAGGGGAGGCTTATGTGGTTCTCTATGTCTGAGTTTAGACCAAAAATGTCACAAGGTGAAGTTAGAAAGCTGTGCCAGGCCTGGGTTTCTAGGACATTGCATGGCAGGGCCAGAGGGCCTGATTTTATCTTTAGGGTCATGGAGAGCCACAAAAAGTTTTTGGACTAGGGCAATGGCATTTCAGATTTGTGTGTACAAAGACACAGAGTAGAAGGTAGACTAGATGAGTTATGGGCTAGCAGTGGGGACACCTTTTCAGGAGACTTCTGTTATTATTTGGTTATTACAGTGATGTTCTGGACCCAGTCCCAGTGGGGGAGAGAGAAGGGGACTAACATGAGAGGCATTAGGAAGGGGCATCCTCAAGTCGGAGTGCTCTTTGCATGGGGGTTGGAGGAAGGATCCAGAGAAGGAAAAGACCCAACATCGCTACCTCTTCTGGATGGCCTGTCTAGTGAACTGGAAGCATTCAGAGGGCATCTTATTCCAGCATGGCTATGCATTGAACTCCTGTAACCTGCTCTTGGTTTTCACAAATGATGGATCATAAGTTGGAGACTGTTTTCATCAAGGAACCTAAGTATCTGGCTTTACATCTTCATTCACAGGGCTGGTGACACAGTTTTCCCTTTTATTAAGGCTTTGGCACATTTATGAGCATCAATTTCAAGTGTATGGAAATGCAGTTATTAAACAAGTATATGTTGTTATGTTGTTATGTGCCGTCGAGTCGGCCCCGACTCATAGCGACCCCTCCTTGGGTTTCCGAGGCAGTATCACTACGGAAGTAGGATTGCCCAACCTTCCTTCCGAGGAGTGGCTGGTGGGTTTGAACCGCCAGCCTTCTGGTTAGCAGTCAAGTGCTTTAGCTACTATGCTACCAGAGCTCCCAAACAAGTATATAGAACATGACTCAGAGATCCTATTTTCTTTCACATTGTGTGGCATAAAGACAAGGCACTTAAAAGTAGTCACTGTCAGTGCAACACTTAAATGGAAGTGGCCAATAAAATTGATACCATGGTATAAAATGTGAAAAACTGAGCTGTTCTCTTTTTAGAGGCCACATCACTCCAGCAGAGTACTGGGCTCTGTGGGCTCAGAGACTACAGGACAGTGGCATCTGCTGCCAGGACCTGTGCCTTCCATAGGGCCAGAGTGTATGGGGAAGAGCGGTCCAGGTGTACTATCCCTAGTAATCCTGACAGGTATTTCTCTTGCCTTCACAGTGTTCTTGCTGATTCACCTTCAGGGCCACTGTCATGTCGAGCCGGGGTGGAAAGAAGAAGTCCACAAAAACCTCACGGTCCGCCAAGGCAGGTGTCATCTTCCCTGTGGGGCGAATGCTGCGGTACATTAAGAAAGGCCACCCCAAGTACAGGATTGGAGTTGGGGCTCCCGTGTACATGGCTGCCGTCCTGGAGTACCTGACAGGTGAGTATGCTCAGTCACCCATGACATCACTGGCTCCAATTGTTGCAGTTCTGGTAGCTTTACAAGGACTGATGTGACCTTTTTTGTTTCTTTTACTTTGAAACATTTTAAAACTATGGAAAAGTTATAAGAATATTAAAATGAGCACTTTGACCAAGATTCACCAGTTATTAACATTTTGCCCTTTTTGCGTTATCTTCTCCTTCCCCTTCCCCATGTGTTACTGTTGTTATGTGCCATCGAGTTGGACCCGACTCATAGCAACCCCTCCTTGGGTTTCCGAGGCAGTATCACTACAGAAGTAGATTGCCCAACCTTCCTTCCAAGGAGTGGCTGGTGGGTTTGAACCGCCAGCCTCCTGGTTAGCAGTCAAGTGCCTTAGGCACTGTGCCACCAGAGCTCCCATTATGTGGGTATGAGGAACCAAAACCAAACTCACTGCCGCTGAGTCGATTCCAACTACTCATAGTGACCCCCTTTGGGTTTCCGAGGCAGTAAGTCTTTACGGAAGTAGATTGCCCGGTCTGCAGAGTGGCCGTGTATGTATATATGTATATGGTATGTATATATGTACGTGTGTGTGTGTATATATATTATATTTAGCTTACATATTATATGATTCATTTTGAAATCTTTTCAGTTGTCCCAGTACTATCTTTTACGGTTTTGTTTGTTTCCTAATTCAGGATCCATTTCTGAATAATACACTGCATTTGGTTGTCTGGTTTCTTTAGTTTTAATTAATCTAGAACAATTCCCTAGCTTTTTATTCCCCCCCAGTCCCAGTCTTTCATGACATTTGGCATTTTTGAAGAGTCCAGGCTAGTTACTTTACGGAATGTCTTTCTACCTGGGTTGTCCCATAGGTAGATTCAGGTTAGACGTTTTCGGCAGGAGAATTGCAGAAGGCATGAGTCTTTCTCTGTGCATCACATCAGGAGGCATGTGATGTCTCTTTTTCCTATTATTGGTGATTTTGGCTGTGGTCATTTGGTTAAGATGGTATCTGCCAGATTCTAAATGTTTTATCCCATAATAATCTTTCACCTGCTGTCTTTAGCATCTTTTGATAATTCTGACCTGAAACTGTTACTACTGTGGTGGTAATGAAAGAGTGATTTGTCCATTTCTGTCATTCTTTCTACATTTATTAGCTAGCACTCTTCTGTAAAGAAGAGCTTTCCCTCTGCCCTACTTTTTTTTTTTTTTTTTTAGGGTCAGTGTTAGCTTATTTGTTTCATTTAGTGGGTTATAATGGTTATAGTTATAATGACTGTCCCTAGTCATTTTGATGCTCAAATTTGTACAGGTTGAGCCCCTTCAAGCAAGTTCTTACGCTCTTTTGTATGTTTTCATCAATTTCTGTGCATTTCCTTGCACAGACACAATAAAATATTCTAGTCTTACATTGGACTTTCCCTGCCACAGCTCAGGAATCAGCTACTCTGCAAGGAGTCCGTGGTTCTTTTTGTTGTTAGGTGCCATTGAGTTGGTTTCAACTCAGAGTGACCTTAGTGCAACAGAATGAGCAATGCCCTGCCCTATGCCATCCTCATAGTTGTTGCCATGCTTGAACCTATCATCACAGCCATTGTGTCAATCTATCTCATTGAGGGTCTTTCCTTTTTTCACTGACCTGCCACTTTACCCATGAAGATACCCTTCTCCAGGGACTGATCCTTTCTGGTAACATGACCAAAGTGGGAGAGATGAAGTCTGGCCATTCTCACTTCTAAGGAACATTGTGGCTGTACTTCTTCCAAGATGGATCTGTTCATTCTTCAAGTGGTCCATGGTACATTCAATATTCTTTGCCAACACCACACTTCAAATGTATTAGTTCTTTTGTGGTCTTCCTTATTCATTGTCCAGCTCTCACATATGCATTATGAGGCTATTAAAAAAAAAAAACATGGCTTGGGTCAGCCGTATCTTAGTTTTCAAAGTAACATCTTTGCTCTTAAACATTTTAAAGAGGTCTTTTGCAGCAGATTTGCTCAGTGCAGTATGTCATTTGATTTCTTGACTGCTGCTTCCATAGACATTGAATGTGAATCCAAGTAAAATGAAATCCTTGACAATTTTAATCTTTTCTTTATTTGTCATATATTGCTTATTGGTCCACTTGTGAGGATTTTTGTTTTCTTTATGATGAAGTGTAATCCATACTGCAGGCTTGGCATCAGTAAAGCATTAAGTAAGTGCTTCAAGTCAGTTTCACTTTCAGCAAGCAAGGTTGTGTCATCTGCATATTTCAGGTTGTTAATGAGTCTTCCTGTAATCCTGTTGCCACATTCTTCATCATATAGTCCATCTTCTTGGATTATTTGTTCAGCATATAGATTGAATAAGAGTTGATGGTTGGTCTTTTTTATAGATAACTTGTTTATACTTAACTCACTGCCCTCGAGTTGGATCCAACTCATAGCGACCCCTCCTTGGGTTTCCAAGGTGGTATCACTGTGGAAGTAGATTGCCCAATCTTCCTTTAGAGGAGTGGCTGGGAGGTTTGAACCTCCAGCCTTCTGGTTAGCAGTCAGATGCCTTAGGCACTATGGTACTGGAACAGCTGGGTAGGGATACCAATCCTATTTTTAGAGATGAGAAATCCAGGTTTCAAAGCATAAAAGGACATGCCTGGGTCACATACAATCACTAAGAAATTGAGAAGGGACCCAGATATTACTTTCTGGTTTTAATGCTCTTACCACCTGTTGCTTGAGGCATGATCAGGATAAGTGTATAGATGGCAGAAGGGAACGCTTGATTCTTGCAGCCACATCTCCTATAGCAAGAAAGGGGAGACCCAGCAAGACAGAGTGTCTCTTCTAAGTTAGGTAGCAGGAGAGCTGGGTAGCATCCTCCTCTTCCAGGTATCTCAACAGGGCAGGGCCAAGGGTTCCCCCATAGTGAACAGTTATGAGAGATGTAAAGTTTTTGTGTTCTGCTGAAAGCATCTAGGTACAAGAAGTAATTGGTGTATTATGGTGACGAGCATCTGCATATATGTTGAGACTTTTGACTATCTGCTTGGCCCCTGTTATTGGTGGCATGCCCATGCAATTCTGGTAGTAGGTACATACCACATTGGATACTCTGTCATCTGGGTGTGCTTCTTCTCACTCTATAGATGAGGACATGGAGACCTAGAATTTAGGTGACACACCCAGGAAAGCCATGCATAGCTTGGCAGTCATCCAGGAAATCCGGGGGAGCAGTCACTGGATAGGAAGCAGAGGACATTCAAGTTCTCACCTGGCAGTTCACATGTTGTGGGATGTAGAGTGAGTCACCCAACTTTCAGGGCCCCAATTTCCTTATTCAGATGGAAACAACAGTTCCTGCTTTATCAACTTCAGGCTGCTATGAGAGCCAAAGGGGCTTTGTTTGCACATAATGTGAAAGCTGATGTGCTGTGCAAATCTAGCCAGCCCATGTTTCCTAGTTCCAGAACACCATGATACCGCTGTCCTTGGGACGTTCACAGGCACTATCATTAGGCCAAGTATAATTTAAGTGTCATTCCTACCATCCAGATTCCTTTTTTGGTTGCAGGGTGTAGGGTATACCATTGCTCCACTGAATCTCAGGCAGTCAAGTTAATGTCTCTGCTATACAAGAGTACTGATGACAAGTGTACCTTTTCCTTGCTATATTTGAGCACCTCAGTAATGCCCAGCCCAATGGCTGTGCCCTAGCTACCTTCCCAGATTGGCCTTTGCTCCTGACTCTTTGGGATCATCCCTAGCAAGCCTCTTAGTCTCCTGTGATAACTGGGCCCTGTAGCTTGAGATGAGCAGCAGTGGGGCTGGAAGCCACTGCCCCTGATGCTAGACGACTGATCCCTAATGTACTGTGGGCTAGAACAAACTCTGGGTTTTAGGAAGTGCTCAGGCCCAACGTATAGCATCTTAAGTCAGACTATGGAAAACACAAAATGGATGTAGTCAGAAGCCCTGGATTTGCACTTTAACTCTGCACTTAGCAGTTTTGTGAATGGAGCAATCTCTAGTACCCTGTGCCTCTAAACTATAGGAGTCTTCTTTCTAAAATGTGTACAAGCCTTTGAGCCCTTGGGGTAGTTGTGTGGATGAATTGACCTAAGTGAGAAAGTGCTTTAAAACTATGCTTTTCCTTACAAGGTCCTCATTTCTACCTCTGGTTGGCTGATTACACTCCAGTGAGAGCCTTGGACTCTTCCTAAGTTTTCCATGTAGATGAGGCTGTGGTCAGTGTGTGTGCTTTGCCATGCCTCACAGGATTTGCTCTACAAGGTTTTCTTTACACATCCTCTGCATCCTCCCAGGCTACATGTCCACTGAGTGGCTGTCCTGTTGGCTATCACAGCATTCTAGAGGGGCTCTGAAAGCTGGCTTTTCCAAGTGGTGGCTGGTCCAGGCTAGGAGCATCACCTCTGTGATGGTTATGTTTGTCTGTCAAGAATATCATCCATGAAGAAAGCTAGAAGGTCATTAAAAAAAAAGAAAGGAAGAAAAGACCAAAGTGGATGTCAGAAGAGACTCTGAAACTTGCCCTTGAGCAGTGAGTAGCTAAAGCAAATGGAAGAAATGACAAGATAAAAGAGCTGAACAGAAGATTTCAAAGAGCAGCTCGAGCAGACAAAACCAATTACTATAAT
>NW_006921699.1:7565449-7571237 GCF_000298275.1 Orycteropus afer afer | reverse complement strand
GTTCTGGGTCTGTATCCTACTCCCTTGTTTCTACCACTTTATCTTGCTTCTTTGTGTGGATTGTGATGGTCTGTTGTCTCCAAGACATTGTGATGTTGTTGTATTTAGTTCTCTGTTAACTGTGAAGAGCAGCTAAGGGTGATTCAGGCTCTTCTTGGTTTATCGTAGGCCCATTGGTGGAGAAGGAGGTGGTGACTCTCGCTCTGTAAGTGAAGCTGTAGGAGGTGTGGGTGTAATTGTGTCATATGGGGACTGTTGCTGTCTCCCACTCAGTTAGACAAAAATAACAATTGAATAACCATCAAAAACATAAAAGCAAATGGACAAAAAAGCACACCATATAATAACACAGGACCAGTAACGAAGAAAGAGAAAAGGGAAAAAAGCAAGAACAAAACAAAACAAAAACACCGCAGTATTTGGGGAGAGCCCAATAAGAGAAAAAAGTAGAAAAGGAGAATAATGAAAAAAAAAGGGAAAAATGCAAAAAGAAAAACAAGGAATGGGGTTACCCACAACAAAGAAAAAAAAATTGGAACCAGGAATAGGGAAAAGAAAAGAGCTGAAAACTAGAACGTGGGAAGGGAAGAATAAAGAATGAGAATAAAAAGGACAAAAGTAATAATAATAGTAGTAGTTTTAAAACAGACAAAAACAAACAAACTAAAATTAAAAAAAAGTCTTGACAGAGGGGCAGGGCACCTAGGCTCTATTGGAGCACACAGACTGCAATGGAATTCTTACCAGCCTAGAATGTGGGTGGGAGTGAGGGATGGCAAGCGTAACAAAGGGAATGTCTCACCTTTTAAGTAGTCCATCTGGGATGTCTTTTTGGTTCTCAGCAAGCAGAGCCTCTTCTTAAGTCCCTGGAATCTGGGACTTTAAATATCCAAAATGGTCAAGCCGCTTGTAAACATTCAGAATTGCTGTGCCCTCCAGACAGGCAAAAGTCCACAGCTCTGTCCGCCTTCTTCTTTGCTGCTTCCTCTTTTATTCCCCAGCCACCAGAGCAGTCCTCTGTGGAGTCCCTGGCTAACAGGGCCAATTTTTAGGTTAATTCTTAGGTCCTAGCACCACTTGGCAATATCCAAGCTGTCTGTACTGTCAGGATTACTGCCAGACCACAGCTCCGTATGTCTCCTTTTTGGGTGTTTTCATGCAAATTCTTTTGCTAGTTGGAGTTTAGTCCACTTCTATAGCCTTCTCTTCAAAGCTCAGGGGTCCAGGATTATCTTCTGTATTTGTGTTAGTTGGTTCCCCTTTTCTTTGTTGAAGAGGGTGTGTGCAGTCTTTCTGCCTATTCCGCCATCTTACCGGAACTCCTTCCCAACACTCAAGATGCTCTGTTAACAAAAGTGTCGAGGGCCACTTTTGTCCTGATCTTCTGGCACATTCATATAAACGTGAGGGCTTTTCTAGGTTGGCCAGGAGCTGACCATTTTCAGCCATGGGCCTGTGTTACATCAAGCTGAGGACCAACCAGCATAATTGTGTCTGAATTGGCAGGGACAATCAGAGTCCAGTTGCCCACTCCCCTAATCTTGGTGAGAAGTGAAGAGTTTGTTTTCAGGGGTCAGGGACCATGCACGTGCTCCTCCTTTCGTTCTGCTCAGAGCTGGAGTGGGGGGAGGCTGTGGTCTTGCCGCTTGCTCTGAAACTTGAAGCTGGCATCTGTTTCTCCTCTTGGGTGCAGAGCCCAATCATATGCCAAACTTAAAAGGAAAAGGCAACATCTGGAACAAGCTTGGGTCTGGCAACCAGACAACTCCTTCCCCAAATCTCTGTGTGTCTGGATTTGGAGGCTTACCGGACTCTTCCCAGAGCCTCTTCCTGAGGAATGTGATGCTGTGTACTTGTCTTCTCAGGACTGTCTGGGCCTTACTTTGTTCTCCTGCCTTCTGCATCTGAAACATTTAGTAAGCATTCATAGTAAGAATTGAATAAATGTTAGATAAAAAATAAATGTTATTGTAGGAAACTGAGGCAGTCAGAGGCAGCTTTTGCTTAGTCATCACCTTTGCCCCCAGAGTAGTATGGTACTTTTTTCTCTAATGACATTTAAAGGAAAGGTGACTTTAGTTCCTTTCAGAAAGCCTATTTGGAGCCTCTCCCCTATGTCTAGCATGGCACTGGACAGTGTTGGGGTGGGGGTAGAAGTTATGAAATAAGAAGCATATGGCATGGCTTTTGTCCAAGTGGAATTTCCGTTGATGTTGGACACACACAAGAACACAGACCTATAAGGGAATATGGCAGAACCAAGGGACACATTAAAAGTACCTGAGTCTCACTATGTGGAAAGAAATGAGTATTGTGTGTAGATGGTTAGGAAGGGTAAAAAGCAAGCACACTTATAAAGAAATGGTCTTAAATTATGACTCCTAAGCATGCTAGCTTAGCATGATCAAGCTGTGTCAGCAGAACATAGGTTTTTGGTGAAATTTAAGAGGTATTCCACCATAAAACAGGATTCTGAAATCAAGGGAATGACTAGGTTCACATGCCCTCTTTTGAGATTGATGTATGAATAACTTTGATGAATTCCTTGTCAAGAAACTAGTTTTAAGTTTGGGAACCACTAAGTACAACAGCTGTCTTTACTGCAGAGCTTCTCAGAGCCTTTAACATGCTGGTCTTGCTGCAGATCCCTAGGAAACGAGATACGTAGTGGTTCCCGAACTTTGATCATAAAACCCTTTTAAGGAACATCCACTGCTGTGGATTAAACCCATAAAAAGTAAAACTATGAAGAGCATTAGGCAAAGAAGCAAAAAATGAAAGACTGCCATAAAGATTCGACTTTGGTTGGATTTGTTTGTTACAAAGCCAGACTGATAGGTAAGGAGACCCAGGTCTTCCTCCTCTGTAGGACCTGAGAGTGCTTAAATGTTTAATACATGGAGTCACATTGGGAGGCTGTACACCTCTCGAATCACTCATGCATTCATTTAAGGAGGTCTGCCACCCTCTAAGCACTGAGCTAGACATTGAGACATAAGACAGACTCTCCTGCCTTCAAGGGCCTCGCCCTGGAAGAGAGTGCCTCTGGAGCAGTTTGCCCAATATCAGAGAGAAAGAGCTCCATTCCTTTTTTTAAAATTCAGAAACCCTGTTACATAGCACACACTTCATTCTACCAGTTTACCTCCTAGTGACTTAAGCCTGTTTGCAAAAATCAAATCCACCTTCAAAGGATTTCTTGACTTTAAGAAGAATGAAAAGCACTGTTGCTAACTCTCAAGACTGAATGTCGACATCTTTGTAATAAGCATTAGAGCCCCCAAGGGAACCACTTTTAAGAAGTATATTGATTGGGATATCTAAACTCTGGTCTGTTTAAAAACCCAGTGTCATATTATTACATGTCTACCTCTCAGGGTAAGGCTGTGGCTGTATTTTTTTCTGCCTTGTTTGGATCTAATCTAGAAAATAATGGAGACATCTGAATTTTGCATATTCTTAATTCCCCACTTCTTTTCCGTTTTCACAGTTCCTGCACTCCTACTCCCCATGCATCACCTTGGTCCTCCCTCCCCTATCTCTGGTCAATGACCAGAACCTATACTCCGTTCTAACAGGCCCCAGCATCCTCTGATAGGAGATGTTCCAATCTGAAGCTGCCTGTGGGTACTTCCTTAACTGTTGTGAAGTTTATAGGGCTGGCTCCTGATGAGGGGAAGAGGTAGGGTTCCCTAGATGATCTTATAGCCACTTTACAGACTGGATGAGGCCCAGCCCGTGGGTGTGACTACGTTCTGCAATAACCCTGAGGAAAAGGGGCAGTTTTGTTAAAAATACACCTTGTACCTGTTTTTGGCTAATAAAAGGATCTTCCTCATCCCAAGTTTCAGCTTGTTTGACTTATAATCTGTATCTCAGGTCAGACGTTGTATATCCCATTGGTGTTGGTCATTGGCTGAAGATCCATCCCAGCCGCATCTCCTGTAAGTGGAGTAGAGAGAGGCCTCTCCTGACAGCAGCACATCCTGTTACACAGACACTCATTTCAGCAATCATCTTTCACATCCATCACAATTTCTGGGAAAGACAAGATCCTGTGTGCTTGGAAGGTTGGGGTAGGCAGAGCCTGCAGTTTACTTTGTCACTTGCTTTAAAAATCAGTAAGTACTTTATCATGCTCTCATGCCTCTTTACAGTTTTCCTATCTGGGACACTGAGCGTGTCCTGAACACACACAGCTAAAAGTAGAGCAGGAAGAGGAGAACAGCCAGTCTCAGCTTTTTGGTGCTGGAAGTCCCACTGAATTCCTACATCTCTTGCCCCCATTTTAGACTGACACTTCAGGCCAGGCCCCAGCTAACTCTGACTAGAACATCCTTGGCATTTTTGCTGCCCTGGGGCTTTCAGCAAGGAACTTTAGTGGCATAGTGGTTAAAGTTTGAACCCAACAGCTGCTCCATGGGATAAAGATGAGGCAATCAGCTTCTGTAAGGATTTACAGCTTTAGAAACCAATATGGGGCAGCTCTACTCTGTCTTGTGAGGTCACTATGGGGACAGCTCTACTCTGTCCTATCGGGTTACAATCAGAATCAACTTGAAGGCAGTGGGTTTTGGGGGCTCTTAGCATCCCAACAGTGTCCACTGTGCACAGCAAAGCCTCTCACTATCCTCATTTTCCTTAAGTTAAAAAAAATTCAGGACTAAGAATTAAAAAGGACTAAGAATTTTAAAGAGCCAGGAGATTGCAACTGGAAAAAAATTGGAAACATGAAGTTGAAATTCTAGTGTACTGAGTACCTAGTGTGTACAGACTGTATTTGAATGCATGTCCCGTTTTCTGATTATATAAATAATTTGTGTTTGAAAATTTAATTTAAAATTCAGTCGTATTCCCACTGCCTGAAAATGGCAGCTGGTATTGTATGCCTTTTGTGTTTGTGTTTATATGTATGTATGTATGTGAAAGAGAGTCATTACTTTACTCATTTTTATTAACATCTGCTATTGATGATCTTCAAGGAGCTCCAGTGGTGTAGTGGTGAAGGCATTTGGCTGCTAATCAAAGGGTCAGTGGTTCAAACCCGCTGGCTGCTCTGCAGAAACAAGAGGAGGAAGTCTGCTTCTGTAAAGATTTACAGCCTTAGAAACCCAGTGGAGGTTGCTGTGAGTTGGAATTGACTCAATGGCAGTGAGGTTTTTTTAAATTAGTAGTATTGATGATCTTCATTGAAATTATCACTATACTTAATCTTACAAGACAATTCTGGAGTAACTGGAAGTGTTCCTCACATACGCCATATTGTCAGTCCTCCATCAGTCTCCCAAGGGAGTAAATGATTCCATGGTTGATCAACATTCAAGTAGCACTTGAAGAAGAAACAATTCAGTATTATTTGGCTTTAATAGCTCCCAGATGATCCGGGTCAAATGACCAGCAAGTTAGTAGACTCAGGTGGGTCAGGCCTCAGGGCTCAAAGCTAGAGCCTGGAAGCTGCCAAGGTATAGGCTTGCCCCAAAACTTCACTTACTGTCTGACCCAGTATATGGAGGTGGCAGCATATCTTGAGGAAACACTTCTCCCAGGAAGACAGGAAACGCTATATGCCCACAAACGGTTTTTATCTAGTCCTTCTTCCAGTACTTTGAAAGAATCCATGAAGTTACCCAGGAGAGTGTAAATGGGATCTCAGCCCACTTCACTGAACAATGGCCCTGCTTCCCCCTGGTTTCTCAGTGCCAGGGTCAGACTACATCACTTACTTTCCTTTTTTTTTTATTGTGAGTTGGGTGAAGGTTTACAGAGCAAATTCATTTTCCATACAGCA
>NW_006921699.1:7564679-7565349 GCF_000298275.1 Orycteropus afer afer | reverse complement strand
AATGATGCAGGAAGCATCAGAAGAAGATGGAAGGAATACACAGAGTCATTGTACCAAAAAGAACTGGTCAATCTTCATCCATTTTAGGAGGTGGCATATGATCAAGAATCAATAGTATTGATAGTATTGAAGGAAAAAGTTGAAGCTGCACTGAAGGAATTGGTGAAGAACAAGGCCCTAGGAATTGACAGAATACCCAATGAGATGTTTCAACAAACGGATGTCCCCTGGAGGCAGTCACTCGGTTATTCCAAGAGATTTGGAAGACATCTACCTGGCCAACTGACTGGAAGAGATCCATATTTGTACCTATTCCAAAGAAAGGTGATCCCACAGGATGTGGAGATTATTGTACAATATCATTAATACCTCATGCAGGTAAAATCTTACTGAAGATAATTCAAAAACAGTTGCAGAAGTATATTGACAGAGAACTTCCAGAAATGCAAGCTGGATTCAGAAAAGGACGTGGAACGAGGGATATCGTTACTGATATCAGATAGATCTTAGCTGAAAGCAAAGAATACCAGAAAGATGTTTACTTGTGTTTTATTGACTATGCAAAAGCATTTTATTGTGTGGATCATAACAAATTATGGGTAACATTGAGAAGAAGGGGAATTCCAGAATACTTGATTGTACTCATGAGAAACCTGTACCTTGACCAGGA
>NW_006921699.1:7562721-7564169 GCF_000298275.1 Orycteropus afer afer | reverse complement strand
GATGTGTTATACTGGGAAAATTGGCTGCAAAGGACCTCTTTAAAGTGCTGAAGAGCAAAAATGTCTCCCTGAGGACTAAGGTGCACCCACATAAGCCATGATGTTTTCAAGTGCTTCATATGCATGTGAGAGCTGGACAGTGAGTATGGAAGACTGAAGAAAAGTTGATGCTTTTGAGTTGTGGTGCTGGCAAAGAATGCTGAAAGTGCCATGGACTGCTAAAAGATCTAACAAATCTTTCCTGGAAGAAGTGCAGCCAGAATGCTCCTTGGAAGTGAGAATGGCCAGACTTCGTCTCAGCTACTTTGGTCATATTGTCAGAAGGGACCATTCCCTGAAGAAGGATGTCATGCTTGGTAAGGTGGAGTGTCGATGAAAGAGGGGAGGCATTCAATGAGATGGATTGACACAGGGGCTGCAGTGATAGTCTCAAATATAGCAAGGATCGTGGAGCTGGTGCAGGACCAGGCAGTGTTTTGTTCTGCTGTGCATAAGGTCACTATGAGTCGGAGACGACTCATCGTCACCTAACAGTGACAACAACATGGGCTACACATCCGGCTTAGGTATGGCATTGGGAGATGTCCTTTCAGCTGGTCACAATCCACTGGACCCCACCAGAGACCTGCAGAATGTCTTGGTAGCTTCAGGCCTACACCCTCTGGTTTATTTCAAGCTGCCACCCGATTATTCCTCCTAAAGGTTGTATCCTTGCCAATACTTCAAATTTGTTGGAGTATGGTCTTCATAGTATCCTGATATTATCCTTTTTATTTCAGTTGGTTCTGTTGGAATGTAACCTGTTTCATTTATTATTCGTGTTATTTATATTCTCTCCCTCTTTTCTTTTGTTAAATTTGCCAGTGGTTTGTCAATTTTATTAATCTTTTCAAAAACCCAACTTACAGTCTTATTGATTTTTTTCTATTGTCTTTCTATTTTTTGTTTCATTGATTTCTGCTCGAATCTTGATTATTTCCTTTCTTCTGGTGACTGTAGGCTTTTCTTGGTGTTCTTTTTCTAATTGTTGGAGATGTTGATTTCAAGTGTTGATTTTGGCTCTTTCTTCTTTTTTAATGTGTGCATTTATTGCTATAAATTGGCCTCTGATCACAGCTTTTGCTGTGTCCCAAAGATTTTGGTATGTTGTATTTCCATTCTCATTTGATTCAAGGAATTTTTTAATTTCACTTTTTATTTCTTCTCTTACCCAGACTTTCTTAAGGAGGGTGTTGTTCACTTTCCATGTGTTTACTCTTTTTCTGTTGATCTTCCTATTGTTGATTTCTAATTTGATAGCATTGTGGTCTGAGAAGATGTGTTGCAGTATTTCAATGTTTTTAAATTTATGAAGGCTTGCTTTATGGCCTAACATGGTCTATCATGGAAAATGTTCCATGTGCACTGGAGAAGAATGTATATTGTGCTGCTGTTGGGTGAAGTGCTCC
>NW_006921699.1:7536393-7544015 GCF_000298275.1 Orycteropus afer afer | reverse complement strand
GGGTATAAGAGTAACAAGAGGAATGTCGTACCTTTTCAGTCTTGCAGGTCCCGAGTGTCCTTGGGGTTGCTGGAAAGCAGAACGTGTTCTTATGCCCCAGGAATCTGCGAGAGCTCTGTCTCTTTAAATATCCAACATAGTCAAGCCACTTTTTAAACCTTCAAAATGGCAGCGACCTCCAGACCGGCAAAAGTGCACAGTTCAGCCCCCTTTCTCTTGACTTTCTCCATTTGTTCCCCAGCCACTGTGCACAGTCCTCTGTGCAGTCCCTGGCTAGCAGGTTGATTTTTAGGTTAATTCTTAGGTCCTACCACCACTCAGGAATCTCCAGGCTGTCTGTGCCATCAGGATCACTGCCAGACCACAGCTCCATCTGTCTCCTTTTTTGGTATTTTCACGCAAATTGTTCTGCTAGTTGGGGTTTAGTCCACTTTTATATCCTTCCCTTCAAGGCTCAGGGGTCCAGGATTATCTTCTGTGTCTGTGTTAATTGGTTTCCCTTTTCTTTGTTGGAGAGGGTCTGCGCAGTCTTTCTGCCTAGTCCGCCATCTTGCCAGAACCCTGATCACTTGCTTTCTTGAAGATAAACTGTGTTACCTACAAATCGTCATTGGTGAAGAGGTCTCACTGTTGCTTCACAATTTCCCTTTGAAGGACAATCTACAACTTGCATTTCTACCATTAGCTCCTGCAGATTGTAGAGAAGTTCCATATTAAGGCCGCTGCTTTTGCTTGGGCCAGTGGAAAAGCAGACAGCATCACAAAGCCTGTTTTTGGATTCAGGCAAGGAAAAAAGTGTTATCAGACCTACATGTGCCTTCCTCATGTCACACTGTCCATCTGGGATCACTTTACTTCTGACTGAAGTACATCTTTTAGAATTTCATTTAGTGATGATCATTTGTGGTAACTTTTGTAAGTCTGTGTTTTGAATATGTCTTTATTGCAACCATAAAGTTGTTAGCCATTTATTTCTTCAAAAAGTTCCTCTAGTCTAGTCTCTCTGTCTTAAATGCTAATTGGACATATGGTAGCGTTTCACTCTATCTTCTATATCTGTTACTTTCTTTCATATCTGTCTTTGTCTCTCTTGACTGCTTCTTGGATAATTATTACTTCCAATCTGTTTTCTAGAACTATCTTCCATTTTACTAATTCTTTGTTTATCTCTGTCTAATCTGCTGTTTAATTTAGTTATTACATTTTTAATTTCCATTTAGATATTTTTCAGTTTTAAAATTTTATTTGGTTCTTTTTGAATCTTCTTGGTCATTCTTTATTGTTGTTTTCTAACTTTTCCTTTAAATGTATTACATATATTTTACAATCTTCATCCGAATAATTATAGTATTCAATATATTTATAAATTTGTTTCTGCTGGATTTTGAATCATTGTTAGAAAAGCCTACTTCTCTCCACGGTTATCAAGGAACTTCATGCTTTTATTTAGTATTTTTATGTTTTCATTTTTACTTTGCCCGTTTGGAATGTATATATGGTATGAGTTCTGATGGCATAGTACCTTAGGCATTTGACTGCTAACTAGAAGGTTGGTGGTTCAAACCCACCAGCCACTCCACAGAAGGAAGACTGGGCAAGCTACTTCCATAAGGATTTATGGCTTCGGAAACCAAAGGGGTCGCTATGAGTCAGAATTGACCCGATGGCAGTGAGTTTGGGTTTTTTTTTTTTTTTTTGGTTTCATCTGATAGGAGAGAGAGAGATCACCTTTGTTTTGTTCTAGATGGCTATCCAGTTATCCCAGCATAATTAGGTGAATATTCCATCTTTTCTCTGATGCTCTGAGGTGCTGCTGTTTCACAGACAACATTTCCAGATATAATTAGGTCTTTTTTCTGAACTTTCTTTTTTGTTCCATTCACATTTCTAGTTAAATACTTTATAATATGTTTCTTACATCTGGTAGGTCTTTTATTGTCTTTTTACTTTTGTAGAATTTAATTCTTCTTTAATAAATAAAATAAGTGCATGGTAAAAGTCACATGATACAAAAAGATATATATACAGTGAAAGGTGTGTCTCCCTCCCAGCTCTTCTGGATAGCTATTCAAGAGACAATGTTAGTTTCTTATGTATCTTTCTAAAAATATTCTGATTTTCTTTTTATTTAAAGTAAATCTAGAAAGTGAAACACCAAGAAATTGTGAATCTGGAAGATAATGGGGACATGTGATATACAGGGAGTAAATTCTTACTGACTTATATCTGAGTGACAGTCTTGTTTGGGAGAGTCTGAGGATGTATAATCCATTGCCACCCTCCGCTTACTCTTTCCCAGTCAACCTGCAGTATTGCTTCTGGACTACGATATGGAGCCTGCCTGGATCTTGGGCCCGTTATGGGGATGCTTTCTAGTTTACCACTGCCTGCCATGGATCCTGACTGTTTGTTCTAATATATGAAATGAGGCCAGTACTTTAGAGAATGTCCCTGTACTTCCATCCTTAATCACTGCCTGAGCACTGCAGTGCTTTGCTTACTTGCTTACTTGTTCATTTACAGTGACTATCTGTGAAGGTTACTAGGCCTTATCAGGTACAAAGTACTGAGCTGGGTGCTGGGCATCAAAAGAATCATTGTTCATGACAGCCGCCTTTTATTGGGTGTCTGTGATATGCTAGCATTGGATATTCAGCCTTGAACAGAAAATACAAAATTCCTACCAACTTGTAGTTTAAGATAATAAGTAAGCAGATACAAAAGTATGCTACTTGATGATAAATAAATTGTGGAAAATAAAACAAAGAAGGGGTCCTGGAGAGCCAGGGTGGTGGGTGGACCTCGCACATGGTAAAATCCGCATGATGGTCAGCCAGGGAAAGTCTTGCTGAGAAGGAAATGAGGACACAAAAAGCCATGCTGGGCAAAAGTGTTCCAGGAAGATGGAACACCAAGGGCAATTAGAATATGGTGAATGTGGCTGATTGGGCTGGAGCTGAGTGGGCAAGAGAGTAAGGAGGTGAAGCTGAGGCCAGAAAAGCAATGGGAGGCCTTTTGCTTTTGCATCAAGTGAAACGGACCATTGGAGAGTTTTGAGCAGTTTGAAAGTACGATCTGGCTGCTATGCTGAGAATACACTGTATATATATGCAGAGAAAGATGGGATCCTTTTGCAACAATCTTGGCATAAGGTGATGGTGGCTTAGATGAGGGAGGCAGCAGTGGTGGAGGAGATGAGAAAAGTTTTGATTCTAGATATGTTTTGAGAGTAGACTCAATAGGATTTACAGATAGATTGGATATGGAACATTAGAAAACAATTGAGTGAAGAAAGGCTCTAAGGCTTTTGACCTGAACAAACAGAAAGATGGAATTACCATTTACTAAGTGGAGGAAGGAGCAGTTTTGGGGGCCTTTTCTTTATAGATCCTACCTAGCAGGGTGCACGTAAACTATTCACAGAGTCCCAATAAAATGTGTTTGACATAAAAGCCCACCCATTTGGGTACCTGTTCTATCCTCAAGGCTAAACATAACTCCAAAGAGAAAATTTCATGGCAATCTGAAAACAGTTAAGGCTGCAGTCCCTGTCCTTGTATGTGTTTTATGGTAATAAAACCAAAAAAACCAAACTCACTGCCATTGAGTCGATTCTGACTCAAAATGACCCTTCCTTGGGTTTCCGAGGCAGTATCACTACGGAAGTAGATTACCCCATCTTCCTTCTGCGGAGTGGCTGGTGGGTTTGAACCACCAGCCTTCTGGTTAGCAGTCAAATGCCTTAGGCACTATGCCACCAGAGTTCCCTTTTATGGCAATAGGGATTCTATTTACATTTTTGGTAAATTTTTATATTTAGATAAGTCTGTTTCTCACCCATGACCCCTAGTTCTCTTCTTCAAAGGCAACTAAAGTTGGCTTTTTCTTAAGGCACTTGACTGCTAACCAGAAGGCTGGCAGTTCAAACTGACCAGCCACTCCTCAGAAGAAAGGTTGGGCAATCTACTTCTGTAGTGATACTGCCTTGGAGACCCAAGGAGGAATTGCTATGAGTCAGATCTGACTTGATGACAGTAAGTTTTTTTTTTTTTTTTTGGATGCAGATATAAGCATAAATTTATATATAGATTGTGAATTTTATGAGATGTTGAGACCATTAATCAGATCCATGCCCCTCAGGGGACAACAGCGTCCCAGGAACATGAGTTACTTCCTAGAGAACCCTGAGCAGGCAGGTGACTGTGGTAGGAGAAAAAGATGTCAGAAATCCCAGAATGCCACTATTGGTCCTGCCAGTGACAGAGTATCTTCCTTTCAACATAGAACACACTGGCTGGAAATACATAGATGTGCAAAAAGATCTAGAGGAGGTCTTGGACGAAGGTTCATGACTAATTGTTAATGGAAGCTTAGGTCTTAGGTTACATGTGAGTAGTGGTGGAGGTGGAGGGAGAGCAAATGAGCTTCTCATGGTCCAGAGCAGACCTGTGGGTGCTGCAAGGAACCTTCACTAACAGTGGGAACCAGGAAGCAAGCAGATCTGAAATTGAACCAGGAATCAGCAGAGCGAGACATAGGTGCTCTCATCCTGATGTAAATGAACTTGCCCAGGACAAACCCTAGGGAAACACCTGAATCCAAAAGGTGGTCAGAGCCCTTAGGCACTGTTAGTAACCTGCTCTCAGAACTGAGGCTGCATCTTCGCTGTCTGCCCTCACCATGTATACCCAGCTCTTAGCACAAGGCCCAACACCCCACAGATGCTTGGTAAATAGCTATTTATCAAGAAGTTGTTCATAATGAATTTCAGAAGAAGTAGTGGTAATAGAAGATGCTTCCCAGGAATTGAGGATGAGAGCCTCACTCTGCAACTCGTCTGTCAGTTTGCCACATGGTGGTGGCTTGTGTGTTGTGGTGCTGCCACCAGTATTTCACATACCAGCAAGGTTACCCATGGACAGGTTTCAGTGGTGCTTCTAGACTAAGACAGACTAGAAGGAACAACCTGGCTATCTACTTCTAAAGAAAATGGTCAGTGAAAACCTTATGAATAGCAGGAGAACATTTTCTGATAAAGTGCTGGAAGGTGAGCCCCTCAGGTTGGAAGGCACTCGAAAACATGATTGGGAAAGAACTGCCTCCTCAAAGTAGAGGTGACTTTAATGATGTGGATGGAGCAAAACTTTTGGGACCTTCATTTGCTGATGCGGCATGACTCAACATAAGAAACAACAGCTGCAAACATCCATTAATAATTAGAACATGAAATGTACAAAGTGTGAATCTAGGAAAGTAGGAAGTCATCAAAAATGAAATGGACACATAAAAATCAACATTCTAGGCATTGTGTTGTTGTTGCTATATGCCGTTGAGTTGGTTTCGATTCAGTGACCCTGTGTACAACAGAGCAAAACACTGCTCAGTCCTGCGCCATCCTCACAATCATTGCTGTGCTTGAACCCATTATTGCACCCACTGTATCAAGCCATCTCATTGAGAGTCTTCCCCTTTTTCCCTCACCCTCTTCTTTACCAAGTATTATATCCTTTTCCAGGGACTGGTTCCTCTTGATAACATGACCAGACTAAGAGAGATGAAGTCTGACCATTCTCGCTTCCAAGGAGCATTCTGGCTGTACTTCTTCCAAGACAGATTTGCTCGTTCTTCTAGCAGTCTATGGTATATTCGGTATTCTTTGCCAGCATCATAATTCAAATGTATCAGTTCTTTCTCATCTTCCTTATTCCTCATTGTCTAGCTTTCACATGCATTGAGGCTATTAAAAAGACAGTGGGTTGGGACAGGCACACCTTAGTCTTCAAAGTGACATCTTTGCTCTTTAACATTTTAAAGAAGTCTTTAGCAGCAGATTTGTTCAGTGTAATATGTCATCTGATTTCTTAAACTACTGCTTCCGTGGGCATTGATTGTAGATCCAAGTAAAAAGAATTTTCAGTCTTTTCTCCATTTATCATGATGTTGCTTATTGGTCCAGTTGTGAGGATTTTTGTTTTGTTTATGTTGAGGAATCCATACCCATTGAGATGTTTCAACAAATGCATGTGGTGCTGGAAGAGCTCACTTCAAGAAATTTGGAAGATAGCTATCTGACCAATTGCCTGAAAGAGATTCGTATCTGTGCCATTCCAAAGAAAGATGATCCAATAGAATGCAGAAATTAACAAGCAATGTCATTAACATCACACGCAAGCAGAATTTTACTGAAGATATTTCAAAAATGGTTGCAATTGTACACAGACAGGGAACTGCCAGAAATTCAATCCATATTCAGAAAAGGATGTGGAAAGAGGGATGTCATCCCTAATGTCAGATGGATCTTGGCTGAAAGCAGAGAATGCCAGGAAGATGTTTAACTTTGACTATGCAAATGCATTTGACAATGTGGATCCTAACAAATTATGGGTAATGTTGAGAAGAATGGGAATTCCAGAACACTTAATTGTGTGCTGGTAGAACCTATACATACACCAAGAAGCAGTAGTTTTAACAGAACAAGGGGATACTGGGCAGTTTAAAATCAGGAAAGGGGTGCATCAGTGTTGTATCCTTTCACCATACTAATTAAATCTGTATGCTGAGCAAGTAAGAACTTGGACTATATGAAGAATGTGGCATTAGGATTGGAGAAAGACTCATTAACACACTGTGATATGCAGATGACACAATTCTGCTTGCTGTAAGCAAAGGGGACTGAAAACACTTACTGATGAAGATCAAAGACTACAGCCTCCCATATGGATTATACCTCAACATAAAGAAAACAAACGTCCCTACAAATGAACCAATAAGCAATATTATTATAAATGGGGAAAATATTGAAGTTGTTTAGGGTTTCATTTTACTTGTATCCACAATCATTGCCCATGGAAGCAGCAGTCAAGAAAGCAAAGTATGTATTATATTGGGCATACCTATTGCAAAAGACCTCTTCACAGTGTTCAAAAGCACTAAAAGGACTAAGGTGTGCTTGACCCCACACATGGCATGTCAGTCACCTCATATGCTTGTAAAAAGTGGATAATGAACAAAGATGACTGAAGGAAAACTGATGCATTTGAATTATGGTGTTGGTGAACAATATTGAATATAGTGCCAGTAGACTGAACAAATCTGTTTTGGAAGAAGTACAGCCAGAATGCTGATTAGAAGCAAGGATGGTGAGACTTTGTCTCTTACTTTGAACATGTTATCAGAGGGACTGTCCTGGAAAAGACATCATCATTGGTAAAGAGAAGGTCAGTGAAAAAGAAGAAGTCCCTCAAGAAGATGGATTGACACAATGGCTGCAACAGTGGACTCAAGTATAGCAATGACTGTTAGGATGGCATTAGGCCCAGGCAGTGTTTCATTCTGTTGTGGGTTCTGTTGTTTCATTCTGTTGCTATGAATTGAAATCAACTGGACAGCACCTAACAAAACAAATGACAAGAGCCTAACTGACCGCTGGAATTATTAAGGCATTCTTAGGATTAATACCAGGGCATCAGAGAGGTGAATGTCAGGGCCACCATTGGCTGGTGGCAAACAAGAGGGAGTCAGTAGTTGTTTTTTTTTTTTTTTTAATGCCAGTACAACAGCTCCCCTCCCACTTTCTCCCAATAGCTACCTCTTCCCTGTGTCCATCCCTCCATGCACTCCTG
>NW_006921699.1:7530401-7536293 GCF_000298275.1 Orycteropus afer afer | reverse complement strand
CCCTGAGCTGTCTCCCTGTGCATAAACAGCCCTTCTTTCTCCCATGATTGTTCTCTCCAAGGAGTGTATCTACCTCAGGTAAATGTTCAACTCATATACCTGTCTTTTGTTTGGCTGGAACCACAGGTGTAGGTTCAATTCCAGACCTGAAGGGCAGCAGTCAGTAGTGTTTTAAGGGCTGATTTCTTCTGCCACAAAACCCGCTAAGGATGTCTCCACTACACCTTGAAAAGCAGTGGAAGCTGGGAACCACCCACATGATTAAAGATAGTAGCATCCCAGGAAGGGTGAGTGGTTTCCTAGGGTTCCTTTGTGGATGACCATCTAGAACAGCTTCCAGGAGAACTGCTTACTGAGAGGAGAAAGGAAGTTCTGTAATTATCTTCTCTCTCAATACCATCCCTTTAAAATATCAGCAAATAATAAAACATATCCTCTTGCTTTCCTTCCTCTACCTTAGGGTTTCTATGTCTATTCAACCCAGAATAAAATACCATGAAAGCAAAAAGGCGCTCCTCAGAGATATAAATAAATCTCAGCAAGAAGACAAACCCAAAGGTTATTAATCACAGTTGGTCTTCTTCTGTCTCTGTCTCTTCCCATCGCCCCCCCTCTTGTGACGAATGCCAAAAAGATGACACAAACCCTCTTCAGATTTGCCAGGCTGCTCAGCTCAGCCTACAGCTCTGACCCTGGCTCTCACCTTCCCTCCTCCACCATCTCTTTCTTCTCTCACTTCCCACCCCACCTCCTTCCTTTTGAACCAAGTGTGTCTTCCATCTATTGACCAGAAAAGCATGTGTTCCCTGGTAACCACAGCCAGAACTTCAGAGGCCTTTGATGATGTCTAACTCTGACATGTCTCTTAGGGCTCAAAGAGGGTGAGTGGAAAGCCTGGGGAGATGAGCTGTCACCCCCACATGTCCACATGAGGGACATTCTGGGCCTTTATAGCAAGCCTGTCACCTGCCAGAATTCCTGGTTTCTTACCTGCAGAGCTGTGGGAGCCGTGTGGAAATCCAGAGCTGGAAATGGCTAATCTATTGGCTTCCCTTGCTATCAACATCCTGATTGATGTTTCTTGTGGAAATTGTAAACTGAGGTAGTCTTTGGTTAATCTTTGGTTTGTTTGTTGCCACTGTAAATCAATACATTAACGTAAGAGTCAGTGTTTGCCGTGCATTTGGAAAACAAGGGTACTTGAGGAGCATCTTTTCTCTTGTGCTCCCACTCCTGTCCCCAGGCTTGACAGTCTCAACTCCAGATTCAGATCATGGCCTGTTGTCATGCTTGTTGTAGGCAAAGGTGGAACAGTTTAAGTTAGAAAACATCTGCCATATATTGTGCACTTATTATGGGCCATGCACCATCTAAATGCTGTGTGTACAGTAACCTGCTGAATCCTCAAATCACCTGTTTTGCTTAGGTGGAAATTGGGGCTCAAAGAGCTTAAATAGCTTGTCCAAGGTTACCTGGTACAGTAACTCAGCTTCAGAAGAGCATTTCTTGCAGGCTCTTCACTGGGCTTGAAGCCGTAGCAATTAAAAAGGAAATTAGGAACCAGGCACTTAGTCCACTTTGCATTTCCTTTTAATCTTCAATCAACCAGCAGACCTCTCAGGAATACCTGGTATATGCCCAGTTCTCCAAGGTTGTTGATTCCTGTCCTTGATCAGACTGCAGCCCAGCTGAGGAGCCAGACATGGACTCCTGTTAGGGGACATGCCCTGAGGTGGTTACCGGTGATTGCCAAAGGCCAGAGACATTTCTGTGTCAAGGGTCCTGCAGGGCATGGACCTTGGAGGACAGGTGGATGTGGATAGGGATGAGGACAATCGAGAGCATGTAGGCGAGGAGATGGGTATGAGCACAAGAAGATGATGGCGGTTGGGCTGATGTGTGCTAGGAAGGGGCAGTCTGGTTACTGTCAGAAGTGCTGGCCGTAACAGCAGCAAAATAAGTGAACTTCCTGGAGGAAAAGCACCTAGGTGTCCAGAGGTAGCCAGAGGGCTGCCATGAGCAGACACAGCAGACCTCAAAGTGGGAAGAGCATTGCTTAATCGGGTTTGGGGAGGTTGTATTGCTCTGTGGTGCTAGGGAGGGGCTGGAGGGTGAGATGTTTTTTGCCAATGCCCCTTCAGTGCACCCTTAGTGAAGGGAAGTAGAATCCTGGGAGGCAGAGCTTAGACAGATCCTTAGACAAGTGGCCTCAGCATCAGATATCCACTTGGACAGACAAGACAGAGGCCTGGCTGATAAAGATGACCCCAGGAGTGGTAGCCTCTGTTGAGGGTTTCCCTTATTACAGCACACTCATATTGCTCTACAAGCAATCAACCACAAAAAGAGAATCTAAAAAGTTTTCCTGTTCTCAGAACTTTTTTTTGGCAAGAAGTAGGATTGAGCAGCCTGGGACAGAATGTGTCAGAAGGCAGGGGGTGCTGTCTTAACTTGTACCATGATCATCTCCACTCATACACTCTGCATTTTTATTTTACTTGTTATGTTTTGAAAAGATAAGATACGCACAAGGTAAATTCAAATAGCACAAAGAGGGTAGAGCAGATGTTGCACACCTCCAAAGCATATATGTAAGTAGGTATTGCAAGTCTTGCCTCCTGCCCCCACACAGTGGCAGCCACGATACACACTGTTCTGCTCCTTGTTTTCCCCTTAAAAGTACATCTGGTAGATGGTGCCATGTCAAGACTCTTTTAAATGAGTTTCCTTTTCACATTATATTCTTCAAATCATTTCATTTCAGCAAACATCTCTTGATTGTTCATCCCTTCCTGAGATGAATTAAAAACAAATGGCCATGATTTGCCATATCAAAACAAACATACATATTAACCATTTCCTTGTAAGTTAATGTAGAGTCCTTGAAAGCCAGTGATTGGTGGGGTAGGGGACTCCACCCAGCTGCCAACTCTGGTAGTCAGAGTCAGAACAGGTTCCTCTGGGCCTTCCCCCAGCACCTCCTCCTTCCTTCTTCCTTCCCAGGGCCTTGCCCTCTGCTGCCTCAGCAGCTGGCCTCTCTGCTTTGCCCCCTGCCGTGGCACACCCTGCTGAGCTCAGACAAAGGCCCAGGCCCCTTCCCAAGGCAGAGACTGCCTGTGGGGCCGCCCTGGGTGCTGTGTTCCATCAAGGCAGGTCTGGCAGCACCGAGGTTAATCGGGTTCAAGTGCATTTTTCAAACATGTGTAAACTGTTAAGTGTAACAGCAAAGAATAAACTATTGGGGGAGGAAACACTAAGTTTTCTATTGCTTTTCTCCTCCTCCTCCTCTTGGCTCTCCCACAAATCCTTCCATCCATCCATCCATCCATTCATCCGTCTATCCATTCATCCATTCAATTAAAAAAACTAGTTTTCTCACCCTAGAACTAAAGACTGCTATACCTTTTTTAAAAATTATTATTATTATTATTTTAATTAAAGGGTATGGGTTCCCCTCAATAGTAAGAGAAAAAACCCAGTTCCCATAGAATCAATTCCCACTCAGTGACCACGTGTTCCGGAGTAGAACTGTGCTTCAAAGGGTTTTCAAGACCTTTTGGAAGCAGGTCATCAGGCCAGTCTTCTAGATGCCTCTGGGTGGATTTGAACCACTAATCTTTACTGTTAATAGTCAAGTGTGTAACCATTTATACCACCCAGAAATTTGCAGCCTCAGTAATAGCTTACATTTACCAAGAGCTAGCTGTATGAACCATCTCAGTTTGCTAATTCCTTTGATCTTCACAAGCCTACAAGGTAATCTTGATGATCATCTCCCTTTCATAGCATGGGAAACTGAGGTTTAGATGTCTCTTGACTACGTCTCAGAACTAAGTACAGGTGCTGAGATTCAAATCCAGACTGCCTGACAGCAGACCCTGAGCTCTGTAGCCAGAGTGCAGTAACTATGGTTACTGCCCTCCACTGAAGACAAAGGATGTGAGGTTAACCAGACACATCAGTGATTGGGGTAAAGGAAAGGAGGGCTTTTCTAATAGGGAAGATATTCAGGCCCTCGGCTGGGTTAAATGAAGGTAATGCTTGTCAAGAATCATAATATCTTCTTTTTGTTATGTACAAATGTAAAATTACTTATTTTTTTTTTTAATTTGGAAATGTGAAAAACAAGTAGAAATCAGTGTAGCCTACCTTAGAGACTCCCACAATCTAGGTTCTCATTTTATTGGGTGACTTTGTAGGGAAGGTGGGAGAATGGACCGGATGATGCCTTCTGACTCCTCTTGGGCCCTACAGAGGATTCTGTCATGTAGGCTTAAGAGAAATGGACATGTTTGCATCAGACTCAGAACCATGTATGGAGAAGCAACAGGATAGCTCATTCTTACAAAATACCTTGCATTCTGTACATGAAATATCACCTTCAATTACAGTTGTGGGTTTTATTTTCTCTGTGGAATCCCTGATTCCTTTAAGGCCGCTGGGGCAGGCAGACTGGGGAGTCTTCTGTGGCCAAACAGGCAGGCTCTGGAACTCCCAGTTGGCTGCTCATTCAACCCCTGCCACTCATCTCTGCAAAGGTGCGATGTGGAGAGGTGGATTCTGGATTGTGGCTGCAAGCATTCAGGACTCCGAGGGAATTGGAGAAGGTGGTGGTGTAGTCAGGACTCAGGAAACTCTTAGCAATCACCCTCCGATTGGGGTTGATTGGGTTAAGACCTTCCGGAATGGTGTAAAACAGTTCTGAACTCAATGAACTGCTGATGGAAGGATGATGAATTGAAAGAAATACAATAAACAGATTCCTTGTCATGTTGTTGGCTTTGTAGCAAATATCTGTTTTCTCCTTGGGATTACATGAACATTTGCTTTTCTTTGATTTCTGGTTGTTATTTTCAATATTTCTTTTGTTAGATGAGACGCTTCAAACAGCTCTGTAAAAGCCCCTGACTCTTTCCTATTGCAAGGTTTGTGTTTAGAGTTTGGCTTAGCCTCAACACGTCACCTGTTAGCTGTTAGGAGTCTTAATTCTGCAAACCATGACTTCATCTCCCTAAAGGAAGATAGACAAAATGCTTCAATACAACAGAAATGGTTTAGTTCAAGACATTTGGGGGTGGGGAGTGGGGAGATTCTAAGCCTTTAGTCTCTGGGTGAACTTGGAAAGTAGACCTGTCGAAGGTATTCGTGTTCAGACAGCTGGTCTGTAGCTGAAAAGACTGCCAAATAATGCCGTTATTCAAGGCTGTGGGAATTTTTTGTCAAGTGGCCTTAAAACGACCATGTTCAGTGAGACTAGGGAGCATTTGGCCTAGGGCTTCCTCTGCAATGCTGCCCTGAGGAGGGAGAATAAGGGTGTCTTGCTGGTTAGGCCAGTCCAAACAATGGAGCCAACAGCTCAGAGACTGGCCCAGCCAGGAGTAAGAGCCAGACATCATTGGGTCTTTTGCAAATTAGACCTTAAAACAAAAAATAGCTGATGAGCTGTCCAGTGTTGCTCATCATTTTATGTGTCCCCTTTGCAGGGTTTATTATTCGGGAACCTTGCCATACTACAGTTCTCTCCAGAGCTGACCCCAAGTGCTTTGGACCCCAAACTGGTCCAGTGTTGGTTACTGGTAACAGAAATTGTCATTGGCCAAGAAGACTCAGCTTGAGGGGGTGGAGAACCCCATAAGGGGTCCTGTTTCTTTTCCTTCTAATTGTTCTTTTCTCAGTTTGCTCCTGTGGTTTCTTACCATTTGTTTTGGTTATAACTTCCACGCCTATGGCTTCTGAAAATTCCTTCCAAGGGAGGATGCAAGAGTTGAGCTCTGGAAACCATGGAGAAGACAATTTACATCTGTAAATCTGTGCTTTCCTGGTTCTCCTGCTCAAAATTCCTTTTCTCTTCAATCAAAAAAAAAAAAAAAAAAAATCCAAACTCGCTGCCAT
>NW_006921699.1:7525977-7530253 GCF_000298275.1 Orycteropus afer afer | reverse complement strand
TTAGCAGCCAAATACCTTACCTACTACACCACCAGCATTCTTTTCTCTTAAACCAGCTATAGGCAAAAACTTCAAAGAGGCACAAATCCTTCCAAAATACAACAAGAACTGAATTCAGGAAAACTGCTCTCTGCATGGATTCCATTCAGGTTGAGGCACAAGCCAAAGCTGGTTCTGGTTTAACCCAAGGAGTGGCCCCTTTTGTAGGTATCCCCAAGGTTCTAGTGGGGCTGGTCAGGGGACATGGGGCCCATCACAGTGTCTATAGAGTGGAGTGGCAAGGACTCTGTGCACAGCTCTGAGCTTGGAGTCTCCATAACTCTGCCTTGGGGTGAGGGGATTAGAAGATGCCATTTGCAAAGCAGAGGATCATTTACTCAAAAGAAAACTTCATCAGGAAATCTTTAGTGATGCTGCTGCTTTGCCCCAGTTGCTCAGCAGTCACCCACCTTCTCTCTCTCTCTCCTTCCCTCTAACATGCCCTGGGGAGCAGATAGGAAATGTTTCATCTTGTTCAATTGCTGGCATTTTGTACCTCTCATCTTCCCTGCAAAGGCAGCCCTCTCTTAACCAGGAAAGCCCTTTAGGATTACTGTTTTTAAAACTGGACTGAGGATGAAAAGGCAGGGAATACTGAGTACTTGGCAGGGCATGAGCTCATGCTCTGGGTTCCTGCTTTTGTTAGCAGCCAGAGTGAGGCCATCTTCCTTGGCTGTTGTAAAATGCCCCAAGCCCTCTGCCTGCTGCAGTGCAGGGGAGGAGCAGGCGTGGAACCTGGAACATGCTTCTCGTAAAAGGTGTGTCTCCAAGGTGCTGTCTTGTGTGTCCCTTGACTGAAGTTACTATAGTAACTATCCATCTGGAAAAAATGCAGGAGTAAACAGAAGATAAAGCTCTTGCTCAACTAGCTGAAGTGTGACTGTGTTCCTCTTTGTTCCTCTTTGTTATCCCTACTTGATGCACCTCCCTCCGCTCCCTCCCCAGGGGCTGAGGGCTCACTCTTTGTTAGCCGGGGAGTAGAGGGACAGGAGTTACCTTGGCCTGATCAGGTAAAAAATGAGCTGGGGTTTTGCCAAAAAGAAGGTGCCCTAGATTTTCTGGCTCCTTGATGGAGAAGGAAGGAGCTTTGGTGGTGTAGTGCCTAAGGCATTTGACTGCTAACCAGACGGTTGGCGGTTCAAACCTACCAGCCACTCTGTGGAAGAAAGATTTACTGCTTCAGAAACCCAATGGGGGTCTTTATGAGTCAAAATTGGCTTGATGGCAGTGACTTAGGTTTTTTTTTTTTTTTTTTTTTGGCAGGAGGGAAGAAGGCAGCAGTCTGACACCACTGCCCAACGCTAACCAAGGAGCTGGAATGCTCCCCATCCCTCTCCACACACCTCCCACACACTCCACATCTTGTAGCTACTCACTGTCACTCCCAGCTGGATTCAGCTGGGTATCCCTGAACTTGAAATTTCCCAAGTGGAGAAACTGAGGCCATTGACGTTTCCTCCACAAAGTGAGAAGGCAGGAGGAAAGAAAAAAAAAAAAATTCTTAGAAGTTATGGGGAAACCCTGAAGTTCCTAGAGAATTTACCCTCAGATTTCTCAGCCGTGAGTGATAACTTCTCAGGTCACCTCACTGCTTTATTTCTTTGTTTTACAAACTGCCTGCCCCTGACCCAAATTAGGGGCCCAAACACACCCAGAGTTCTGGGAACAACCCCCTACCCAAGGTTTTAGCATCCTTCATCACCATTTTCTCTGCACAAAAGAAGTTGGGGTAGTGCTGCAGAAAATGAAAACATGTCCCTTCCCTCTTCTGCCACCACCAGCAGCCATTGTGCCTTCTCTGGGGGTGAATTTTCCACTAACACTGGGTAGAAAGAGGAAACAGACCACCTCCACTTCCTGAACAGACATCAGAAAATTGTGTAATCTCAAACTTTTTTTTTTTTTTTTTACCAAAGGGGTGGGCTTAGCAGGACAAGTCACTTGACAGAGGGTAGGGGTGTTCTTTCTCTGTCTGTAGTGAGGAGCAGGTAAAGCATTCTTAAGCACATACAAGAAAGAGATTGTAATCCACCAGCCTCCTAATGTATATATAGTTTGCCTCTGTAAATACTCCTGGCATGGGGCTTCCTTTGGGCCCTAGAAAGGAATGGGGGAGGCTGGTGAAGGGAGAGTATGATGATAACCAGGAAGCCAGCAAAGTGTGTGCAGCTCCATGGTGCCTGATGCCCCTCTTAGTCCCTCCTGCCACATGGGTTGTCCAGGGACAGTCATGATGGCTCTCCATCTGCTCCCTTACTTGCAGGGTCTAGCCTCAGACTGTTCTGGCTCCTTCTTAGGGTATGAGCAGAATAACAGCTTTGTGGAAGCACTACCTGCTTCATGAGTATGTACTAGTCAGGCAGACATCTTGGGGCCATTAGCATCCCAGCACCCTTTTCTGCTTGGCCAAGATGGGTCTGCCCCTCCTGGACATTGGGACACACTGCCATGATCAGTCACTGGGAAGCTTCCATGACTACTAGGTGGGTCATCTCTCCCTGCCTCTGGTAAACTAAACTGTATTGAGCCTGTGTGTGTGTGTGTGTGTGTGTGTATGTGTGTGGAGGGCTAGGGTTGGGGAGTGGACAGCTTTGTTGAGACTATCAGGTGAAAAAACATGAGACCCATCCTTACTCCTTTTAAGTAGTGCTTCACTTCCCTTCCTCCTTGGCAGTCACTCAGGTGACCCTCACAGGTATAAATCCAAGGGGATGACCCTGTGGCTCTCTTTATGTGCTGGCAGGTGTAGCCCTGCTATGATATCCCTGCTGACCTTGGGACATGGTGAGTGAGGGCAGGGCCTCATGGTATCTCTGGTGTCCCTCTGTGCCAAGTACAAGGCTATGTGTCATCAGGTGGTGATTACTGAGAAAATAAATTCCTGCATTTGTAACCCAGTGGTGTAATGGTTAAGTGCTCAGCTGCTAACCAAAAGGTTGACAGTTTGAACCCACCCAGCAGCTCTTCAGAGAAAGACCTAGCAATCTGCTTCTATAAAGATTAAATCCATTGCCATCAACTCAATTCCAACTCATAGTGGCCCCCATTGAGTGGAAACCCATTCACTTTTTGTGGAAGTAGATTGCCCCATCTTCCTTCCATAGAGTGGCGGAGGGGTTTGAACCACCAGCCTTCTGGTTAGCAGTCAAATGCCTTAGGTACTGCTCCACCAGAGCTCTTATAAAGATTATAGCCTAGAAAACTCTATGGGGCAATTCTCCTGCATCACATGGGGTTGCTATGAGTGGAAATCTATGGCGTAGTGCCTAAGGCATTTGACTGCTAACCAGAAGGTTGGTGGTTCAAACCCACCAGCCACTCCATGGAAGGAACACTGAGCTATCTACTTCCATAAAGATTTACCGCCTCAGAAACCCAAACAGAAGTCACTATGAGTTGAAATTGACTCAGTGGCAGTGAGTGAGTTTTTCTGGTAACATTGGATTTAGGGTGGGAAACCTGCTATTTCAGGTGTGACTAATTTCCCCCCTGCCAAAAGTAGCCTTTTCAACTTTACACACATAACCATTTTTGCATTGGGTTCAGCTGTTAATAGCTGCTTAAGAATTTATACTTCATAGTATTGTCAATTTCAAATCCATGAGTTTTAAAAAGTAACAAAAACGTTTCTTACTTATTTCATAATGATTTCTTTACTGGAAAAAATCTAGTATTTAGAACATAATGTAGAATATTAAAGACACTTTATTATCAGGAATTGTTGAGATTTGAGTTGGGCCCAGAAGAGTGGACTGGAAGGACATGATAGGCAGAGGCCTGGCACAGTCCAACTGCAGAAGTGGAGCAGAGGTGTGAGACATGTTCTGTCCCAGAATGCACATGTATTAAGAAAGGAAGGAGGTTGACAGATTATCATGAGAACTGTATTCCTAAGAAAAAATCTCTCTTGCCAAAGGGCACTTCCTAATTTCCACCATCTTCGGTGCTGTGGAAGACCTGTCTTCTTCTGTCTCAATGGCAGTAAATGAACTCAATTTTAGTACCAGCTATGGATCAGATATAAGGAACCCTGGTGGCACAGTGGTTAAATCATGTTGTTGTTGTTGTTAAGTGCCGTCAAGTCATTTCCGACTCATAGCGACCCCATGCACAGCAGAACGAAACACTGCCTGATCGCGCGCCAGCCCCACAATCCCTGCTATACTTGAGCCCATCATTGCAGCCACCATGTCAATCCATCTCGTTGAAGGCCTTCCCCTCTTTCATTGACCCTCCA
>NW_006921699.1:7456909-7522577 GCF_000298275.1 Orycteropus afer afer | reverse complement strand
ATTTCGCTGGGTTTTAAACACCAGAGGCTCAGCCTCAAAACTCACGTCTACATGTCACCACAGTAGGACAAACCGACAGACAAGTTTGTCTTGCTGTTGGAGACCTCTCGTATCACCCCCACCTGGGTCCCTGTGGCTGACTGTTACTCTGTCTGGCTTCCTGACTTTTAATCCCCTTTCTCCTGCTCTTCTGGCCTGCTGCTTTGGGCGTCCCTGAGTTGTCCCTGGTTAAATTATAGTCAGCTGCTAACTGAAAGGTTAGCAATTCAAATCCACCAGCTACTCTGTGGGAGTAGGATATAGCAGTTTGATCCCATGAAGATTACAGAATTGGAAACCCTGTGGGCAGTTCTACTCTTGTCCTGTAGAGAAATTATGAGTCAGAATTGCCTCAGTGGTAGTGGGGATAGATCACGACTCATATCCATCTCTCTCGTTTTGAACCCACATGTGTATGTGTTCAACATTATTCAGTGAACAAAGATTTATCAAGCACTCACAATGTGCTGCCCACCCTTTGAAGCTCTGTAAGTCCATGACCTGTTGCTCAAGGTGCACAATACACTCGTAGGGCCACACTGTGAAACACGTCTTGCCCAGGATTTCATAGAGTTGGCTCTGGTCACATCTAGAGTGCTCACGGCAAGCAGCCTTGTTGTGAGAGACAGCAATATGGGTTCAAGTCTCAGCTCTACCACTGGTTTACTGGCCTGCTTTCCTCTCTAAGCCTCAGTTTCTTCATCTCCAAAATAAAGGAATTGGACCATTGGGCCTCTTAGGTCGTACCCAGCTTTGCCATTCAACAGCTCTGTGATTCAACCCAGTGTACTGCCAGAAAGACCCACCTGAAGCTTCCCAGTAAGAGCAGTGGCTTTGTAAAGTTATGTGAGCCAGTTCCTGCACTGTGAACGAGGGCACCAGGGGGCTGTGTTCATCCTCTAGTGATCTAATGGATCCCTATTTCTTTCTGTCTCCTTTCAGCGGAGATCCTGGAGCTGGCTGGCAATGCAGCAAGAGACAACAAGAAGGGACGGGTCACACCTCGGCATATCTTGCTGGCAGTGGCCAATGATGAAGAGCTGAATCAGGTATGGGACTCTCCCACCCAGCTGTCCGTCTTTCCAAAGAGAGGTTGGCATTTTGCTGGCTCCGAAAGGTGTAAACCACGTTTTGGACTATTAGCAGCTCCCCTGTTGTCGAGTCAGTTTTTCCTTAAGGCTTTATAAGGGATGTGTGAGTGTGTGGGGAGATGGGTTGAAACATGGTATTTGGCTTTCCCTGGAGGAAAGATAGTATCTAAACTCCATTTGAGTGAGGGCTCTAAGTCCATGATTTCTATGTAGTGAGCCTGGGTCCTGCCAGCATCCTTGTGGATGCCATAGAGGAAGGAGCTGTTTTCATCAAAAGCAAGAGTGTGGATATGCAGGGCTGGCTTCTTGAAAGTCAGGACGGGGTGGTCTGATTCACCATCTGCTACTTTGGTTTTCCTGCAAGCTGCTAAAAGGAGTCACCATAGCCAGTGGGGGGGTGTTACCGAACATCCACCCTGAGTTGCTAGCCAAGAAACGAGGATCCAAAGGAAAATTGGAAGCCATCATCACCCCACCCCCAGCCAAAAAGGCCAAGTCTCCATCCCAGAAGAAACCCGTGTCTAAGAAATCAGGAGGCAAGAAAGGGGCCCGGAAGTCCAAGGTATGTGATTTGGTAGGGACGTGTGAAGGGGTGTGGGGAGGTACAGATAGATGGGATCATAAAGGGTTTTCCTTCTGTCTGAGTGCTCATGCTCACTGATGGAGGTGGGGGCTTCCGGAGGTACATGTAGGAACTAGTTACATAGGGGTTAGTCCAGCTCAAGTGGCCAGAGTCAGCAGAGATTCCCAGAGTCTGGACATAATTGGAGGACTGAATTCTTAAGAACAAGGATGATGGGTGGGCCTTCAGTGTGTATGGAGGGTGCTGAGGCAGGTAGCCCCAGGGTGGTAAGACCTATGCCTGGCCTTCCAGGGAGATGCAGATGCTCGTGGGAATGACCCTGTGTGTGCAGGAGATTCCCTGTGCTAGGGTACGGCTGCCTCCTGTCCTGCCTGGAGCGGCTGGCTGCCCCATGGTCCTGATGCTCAGCTGCAGAATTGCCATTGTGCTGCCAAGGCTGTGTGGCTTCTCTGAATGTGTTTCAGCAAAGATGGCCCAGAGTCTGCTATTTAGAATGATTGCTTCTGTTGAGGAAGAAAGCAGATACGATCTTCAGGCTCTTCTTATTGGACCCTTTTTGGCCTGATGTCTAGATTCTGGGTGCTGGTCTTTTTTGTGGTTGGTAAAACCCTCTTAGCTGTGTGATCTTCTAACTTCTTGGCTGGAGAAGGCCAGCAGATCTTGTGCCATGTCCCTCAAAGCATGAAGGAACAGCAACCTACCCTCAGGAGGTCTGGCTTGTGGGCGGGTGGTTTTACTTAAGGGGAACACATTTTCTTTTTTTCTTCCATGCTAGGCCCTGGCCCATGAGCTGTTGTCACAGCTTTAGGTCAAACAAACAAGGGACAGCACAGTTAAAACTTTGGCTTCAGCCTTTAAAAAAATGGAATCTCAAGGCTGCCCTGAGGAGTCCCCTAAGATGTCCTTCTTCTTGCCGGCAGCCAGCCTAAGAGAAAATTACCTCTGCATAAGGTGACCTCCCTAATTTGTAAGAAGCCACCATAATAAGTCCTTCAAAATGCCTTGTGGGGTCTAATCATTCAGGCTCAGGAGGTTCTTCCTAATATGGAACCTGCATCCTCTCACCAGGACAGGCAGAGAGAGCAGTGACCAGCTTAACCAAGCACCTGCCTGCTCCCAGTGCATGTCCCCTCCTCTTGAGCAGGTTCCAAAGGTCAGACCCATCTCAGGCAGACTGGCTTTCACCCACATGTGGAAGCACCTTCTTTTACCTCTGATCCTCTTCTACGCCCACTGTCTTTGGGCCTTTCTTTTGTTGAGTTGGAGTTCTGGAAGCGTAGTGCCTAAGGCATTTGACTGTTAACCAGAAGGCTGGCAGTTCAAACCCACTGGCCACTCCTTGGATGGAAGGTTGGGAAATCTACTTCCATAGTGATACCCATACCGCCTCGGAAACCCAAGGAGGCGTTGCTACACGGCAGTGAGTTTGGTTTTGGTTTAGTTGAGTTGAAAAAGGCTGTATTTCTTTGCATAGCTTTCTGGGCGCAAACAAACATTTCTCTAAAGACAACATAATCTAAATTCTTCCCACCCACACTCCCTGGCCCAGAATCACCCCAAGCTTTTTGTGGAGAAACCCAATATTGAAGAGCACCCTGCATGTTATTTCCAGATGCGTGTGCATGCCACCTAGCTCATGAGACTTGGAGGTTTCACAGAATGCTTCCTTACTTACCATTGCTAGCTATAAAATTAGCAGATTGAACTGCTTCTTTTTCCACTTTCAACATTTGCAATTGGGGGAGGGGGTGGAGCAGGAAAGGGGGTGGGTGGAGGGAAGTGTGTTAAAAAAGATGCCAGATCCATCATCTCTTGAAAATGGACATGAAGGAGCTCGCTGCCTGTAGAGCTGGGGCCTCTGCGCTTGGTGCTGGGCACAAGCAGGGGCAGAATGGACTCTTGGCTCAGCCTTCACTCTGGCTGTGGCCCTCTTTCATGCAAGCAGGCTGCTCACTGATTTTGAGCACGTTCCTCAGACTCCAGCGTCGGCCCGCAAACCTGGGCTGAACCCAACTTCCCTTGTTACTTCTAGTCTTCCCCAAATAGTTTTTGCCTCATGGCTTTGTGAACTTTCCAATTTACCAGACACCAGGAATTCTATTTTTTTTCCTTTCTTAGACTTAAAATCGAGGTGATGTCCGTGTGTGTGTGTGTGTAGTTCCTAGTAGCTATATTTGGAACTTAGTGTTTCTAATAACCATATGCCAATAATCACTTGAACGCTCAACTTTTCCCTTGATTACAAAAGCAGGAAGTCTGTTATGGTGGTCTGTTTTTCTTCCACACAATAAAACACATTGTCTGCTTACTGTACCAGTATTTGGCTAACATTAAACCCTGGGGGAAGCTGAAATTGGAACCGTGAACAGCTAATTTTCAAAACATTTGCTTAATGTAAATTGTGGTGTCAGCTCCCAGAAACAGCGGAGGACCCTACATCTCCAGGTTTAAGTGGAATGTTCTTTCCAGGGACACGCAGAGAAAGCCTTCAGAACATACTAAAGCACTTGTAGTGAAAGGGAGTTGGTATTTTTCAAGTGTCAACACTTGAGTTCCAAATCATAATTTTCCCCTCAATTCTATGTAATTTGAAGGTTTTGAAAATCTCCAGTTGTGACAGCTGAGTCAGCTATAGTGGAAACGGTTAGAGAAAGCAGCGAAGCCCACTGAGGTCTGGGAGTCTAGAGCCCTGGCTATACCTCTTGGGTTTCTCCTTCCTACTTGGGTGGGCTCAGGCAAGTCTGTTCCCTCTTTGTGCCTCAGTTTTCTCCATAAAATGATGGAGTCCATTACAATCAGTGAGGATGGAAGCAGCGGTCAAGGAATCAGAGGATGTATTACACTGGGCAAATCTGTTGCAAAATATTTCTTTAAAGTGTTAAAGAACAAAGATGTCACTTTGAAAACTAAGGTGTGCCTGACCCAAGCTATGGTATATTTAGTAGCCTCATACACATATGAAAGCTGGACAATGAATAAGGAAGACCAAAGAAGAATTGATGCATTTGAATGTAGTATTGGCAAAGAATATTGAAAATACCATGGGCTGCCAGAAGAACAAACAAATATGTCTTGAAAGAAGTATAGCCATAATGCTCTGTAGAAGTGAGAATGGCCAGACTTTTCACCTATTTTGGCAGCGTTGTTGGAAGGGACCAATCCCTAGAGAAGGATATCATGCTTGGTAAAGTAGAGGGTCAGTGACAAAGGGGAGGACCCTTAACAAGATGGATTGACACAGTGGCTGAGGTGATGGGCTCAAGCATCGCAGGGATCGTGAGGATGGTGCAGGACCACTCAGTGTTTCGTTTTATTGTACAGAGTGTCACTATGAGTTGGAACCAACGTAGTGGCCCCTAACAACAACAACAACAACAACATTATAGCCTTACAATTCAGTGACTCTAGAAATATTTGTACAGTGTGTTTTTGCATAGGTAAAAAGTTTAAGAATTTGGACAGTACAAAAGAGTATGCAGTAAAAAGAATCTCACTCCCACAGCAATCCCCCCATTTCTCCCTGGGCAATCACTGTAGTTGGTTTTTGTGTATCCTTTTAGAAAGTCTGTGCACAGAAAGGCATATCTAAAAACCAAAACCAAACTCACTGCCTCGAGTTGGTCCCAACTCATAGCGACCCCTCCTTGGGTTTCCAGGCAATACCTCTACAGAAGTAGATTGCCCAACCTTCCTTCCGAGGAGTGGCTGGTGGGTTTGAACCACCAGCCTTATGGTTAGCAGTCAAATACCTTAGGCACTATGCCACCAGAGCTCCTTAAAAGGGTATAGATATATAAATCCTTCCTTGATCCTACCAGCTTTTAAATTTTTAAAAATGTAAGTTACATTACCTACTGTTTTGGCAGTATAGCATGGTGGTTAAGAGTTCAATCTCTCAGGTCAACCACTTGCCTTGTGTTACAGTTCTGCCATTTCCTAGGTGTATGTGATCTTTGCAAGTTACTTCTGGAGTCTCCGTTTCCTTACCTGTAAAATGTAGATACAATATAGATTGGTTGCAAGGCTTAAAGAGAATTAATATGAAGCTCTTAGTATAGTGTCTAGGAGCTCTGGTAGCATAGTGCCTAAGGCACTTGACTGCTAACCAGGAGGCTGGCGGTTCAAACCCACCAGCCACTCCTCAGAAGGAAGGTTGGGCAATCTACTTCCGTAGTGATAACTGCCTTGAAAACCCAAGGAGGGGTCGCTAGGAGTCGGGGCCGACTCGATGGCAAATAACAACAACAAAAAGTTATAGTGTCTGGCACAAATGTTAATTGCTCTTCTTCTTATCTTGGCAATTTTTCTACAGTTACACATGTAGAGCTGCCTTAGTATTTAATAGTATGGTTTGTACTTACTTGTATACTATGTAAATCCAGTGTAACTTGCAATCTATGATTGGATGTTTAGATTGTTTCCAGTGTTTGCTGTGACTAACAGTGCCACAGTGACATAGATATCCTTGTATGTGGGTCTCTGTGTTCATGTACCAATATATCTGCAGAATAACGTCCTTACACTGAACTTGCTGAGACAGAGAGTAAGTATATTTTTAAAATTTTGATGGCTATTGCTCACATATAAAGCATTTTACCCCATTAAGATATTTCAAAAGCTGCCCCATTGATCTAACATTTAACACCGGTTGTTAAAGGAGAGGGTTATTCTTTCATTTAACCAATATTATTGAGTACCTACTTTCTAGATACTGGGGATACAGCAGTGAACAAACAGCCCCTGTCTTCTCCCAGTGAGCTTTGGGATAATAGGGCAGACAGACAGATTCCTTACAGAATATGGGAGGGAGTAAGTAATATGACGAAGTAAGTAGAGAAAAGGGCATATTGTGATGGTAGTGTTGTGTTGTTAGGTGCTGTTGAGTGGCTCTGACTCATAGCGACCTTATGACCAACAGAATGAAACACTGCCTGGTCCATCGTGATGGTGTGGGCAGTGTAATTTTATATAAGGGGTCAGGTGAGGCTTCTCTGGGAAGGTGACACTTGAATAGAGACCTGAAGGTATCCAGTCATTCAAGTTACTGATGACAAAGAAAAGAGCTCCCAGCAGAAGAAGTAGCCCTGAGGCAGAAGCATGCTTGGCTCCTCCCAGAAGAGAATATAAGAGCTTATATGTGGGGTCCCTAACATTTCCTTAACATGGACCCCTTTGGGCAGACAGGGAAACCGATGGACTCTTCTCAAGAAAATGTGTGAGATTCAAAGAAAATAAATTTATGTTGAAATCCCTCAGGTTAAGAAATCCTCCAGGTTAAGACCCTTTGTCAGAATGTTTACTGACAGTCCTAGGATAGATAATCTTTAGAGGATCTCTAAGACAGTTTTTGTCAAAAATTTGAATTAAAAAAAAAATGTCACCTGTGATTTTTCAAACACAGACCCCACTCCACCCCTCTGTGAAAATCAACCTCTTGGATCCTGAAATTACTCTTCTTTTTCTCACTGTCTGGCAAAAATTTGAGATGATTTTGGTAGCATACCTCCTTCTTTTTTGAGAAATCAATATCTGAACTGAAAATTGAGTGATTAATGTTCCGGCAAGGGATGCCAAAGAAAGGGATTGGTTCTTTTGAAAAGCTGCCATCCTTACGAAATGTTGTTGGCTTTTTAATGAAATTTCAAGCAGTTCAAATATCAGAGCAAAGAGACTAGGTATAGGTACACTTGGGTGGATGATTTCATATAAGGCCTCTGGGACATTCGGTGCTATAGATTCTTAAATACGTTTTCCAGCTGAATCTGACCTTACGTTTTTTTACTGCTCCAGCAAATCTGGATGACTGTACAACATCAGAAAACTTTTGGGTTTTATATACTAATATACAATTTTCAAAAGTAAATCATTTTGGAGATTGCTTGTTGACTTTTTTTATCCTCTCCCAAGTTAGGATATGAAAAGAATCTACATATCACTGTTTCATACAAGAAAGGGCATTTTAATACCAAGAACTAAGGAAGGGACATAATTTCAAACTATAGGCTTTAAGAAAAAGGGCATGACCATTCTGTTTTGAATGCTGTAATATCTCACAAGACAGCTATGGTGACCTTAAGCATCCCCTTGTTCCGTGGGGTGAGATCCTTGAGGGGAAGAGGCAGATGTTATCTGCCAAATAGCTGGTCTACAGAACCAGGGAGGAATGGCTTGTGTCTGTACAGTGTTTTACTGCATTTGCTCTTGGCTGCTCATTTTTTATCAGGTTCTCCAGACTTAGTCTCATTTTCTAGATGGGGAATCTAATGCTCAGTGAAGATGAGCCTTTTGTCCAAGGTCACACAGCCAGTAGAGCCAGGACTCAGATGCAGAACTTCATAGTATCAGTGGCATGTCCTGTGACCAAAGACCACTTCTGTTGGCAGATGCTCCTCTGTTCTGATGGTGGAGGGGTCAGGTTGCTCTAACGGAAGAGGCCATAAGCAAAGGATTCATTGCTGAAAATGACCAATATCACAGGTTAATCCTTATAACCTGGCTGCTGACTTATATCAAGGGCACAGGGAATCTCTCTGTCCCTTTCTCCCTAACAAAATAGTTCCCACTCCAGGATGCCTGAAATTCTATCAGTTTGGGCTTTGTCACCTCTTAAAATCCAAGTAACCATGGAAGAAAGCACTAAATCCTTATCTTCTTATTCATCAGTGTGAACAACTATATCACATTCCCTCACATTTCCTGAGCACCTACTGTGTGCATGATGTTGCACTGGGGTGGGTTAAACAGTGGCTTTCAAACTTTTTGTTTGTATTATCCCTAAAAGAATTTTGGAAATCTTTGTATCTCACACATTTTAAATTTGATAGCTAAAATTTTCATAATAAATTTAAATTGCTGCACAGAGTAGTATAATTTTTGGTATGTAATAAATGTTGATATTTAAAAATAAAAATGTTTCACTGCACATTTCAATGTGTCCAATGAAATACTAATATTGTGCTGATTTGATATACTATCATCCATTTAAAAAAATACACAAACAAGCTTTTTTGTAACAGTTGGAAAATATACATTTTTTTTCTTTCTCAAGCCCTTATTTCCCTTTCACGTGCTTCCCCAAATTTCATCCTAATATAATACATTTTTATGTTTATAACATTTTATTGATCCCTGCAGTAAAAAGAAGGAGCTCTGGTGGTGCAGTGCCTAAGGCAGTTGACTGCCAATCAGAAGGTTTGTGGTTCAAACCCACCAGCTGTTTTGAGGAAGGAAGATGGGGCAATCTATTTCGATAAAGATTTACCACCTCAGAAACCCAATGGGGGGTGGCTGTGAGTTGGAATTGACTCAGTGGCAGTGAGTTTGGTTTGGTTTTGATGGAATAAAAAAAATGTATATAAATTTAAATTTATTTTGAAAAAAATGTATGACCATAAAGCACTAGATGTTTTGGATTCTGTGTTATTGTTGGTAGGTGCCATAGAGTTGGCTCTGACATCGTGACCCCGTGTGCAACTGAATGAAACATGGCCCAGTCCTGCACCATCCTCACAGTCCCCACCATGCTTGAGCCCGTTGTTACGGCCACTGTGTGAGTCCCTCTCGTTGAGGGTCTTCCCCTTTTTTGTTGACCCTCTATCTACTTTATGGATTCTATAGGATTAGATAATTATCAGATTTATTAATAATACACACTTGATCAGTTGACCAATACTTTACAAATTTTTATACATATTATGGAAAAGGTGAAATTAAGGAAATTCATCTTGTAATGGGATGGGTGGAGATAGACTTTTTTCCAATTAGCTCCTATATCCTGAAATGAGTGTTACTTATTGCTAAAATGAGGCAGGGTTCAGCATCCTATTTTTACCTATTTATAGATACAAGTGCTTGGAAAATCTTGTTCACAAAGTTAAGTAAATGGAAATGGAGAATTTTGTTACAGGAACATCACTCAATCTTCCAAACTCTTTCTGAGTTATATGCCAACAATTAGTCATTAATTTAGCCTTTTTAAAATAAATGTTATTTTAGAATAGTTTTAGATTTACACAAAAGTTGTAAAAACAGTGCGGAGAATTCTTAAACATCCCTCACCCAGTTGCCTTGATTGTTAGATTCTTATGTAACCCTGGTGCAATTGTCACAATTAAGAAACCGACACTGATACATTGCTATTAACTCCATCAGTCTGTTTTTTAATGATCTATCAGCTGCTAACTCAATTAGGTACTTCTTCAGTTTTGTTGAAAGAAAGAATTGGAAACAGCTGACTTGTAAAAGGATTTGTTATTCGGACTTTCCCTGTCTTGGTTCCTGGGAAACATATCAAAAAAGGCTTTACTAAAACTTAGGATGTAATTGTTGATTCTACCTGTTCCTTTCTCACTTAGAGACACCTTGTTAAATCTGAGACATTAAAGATACTGGCAATATTAAAAATAATAATTTTAATATATTTTGCCAGTTTACTATTTCTTGATAAAATGTTTTTTTTTTTTAAATCATATCTTTTATATCAAAGCCTTAGAACTTCAGATTTAAATCATTTATTTATGGAGGATATCAGTTGTGTAACTTAATTGTCAAAGCAGTCCTAAAGTTAAAGCAGTCAGCAAAATTAGACCTCATTTTTCAATATAAGTAAAAACGCTAATACATTCATGAATTTGAATGCTAAGAGAAATAGCGCATAGACTGTGTCCTGAGTTTATGGCCAGTATGAAGGAAGGCGCGGCCATCTTTACTAATTCTTACCCTACTTGTTGATTTGCTTCTGTGGTACCCTTTGTCTGGAGTGATGTACTTTTTTTTTTCTTTTAATTAGTATTTTATTATGTTTTCAGTGAATGCTTAAATAGCAGTTGAGGTCTTTATTCAACAATTTCTACAAAAATTTTTCAGTGACATTGGCTACATTCTTCATACTCTGATTATTCTCCTATTTCCATTCTGGTTGTTCAATTTCCATTAATCTAGTTTCCCTGCCTCCTTACATTCTCATTTTTGTTTTTAAATAATCATTGACCATTTGATCTCATACAGGTGATTTTTTAAAAGGAGCATAATGCTTGTGGGTGATACTCATTACCTTGTGAGCCAATCTGTTATTTAGCTATAAGGTGATCTCAGAGGTTAGTTTGGCTTCAAGGTTTGAAGAATATCTCTGTCTTGGGAATTCCTCTAGTCTCAACCAGTCCAATCAGTCTGATTTTTTATTTTATTTTTTTCTTTAAGTAATTTGAGGTTCTGCTCCATGTTTTTATCCTAGTCTATCAGGATCTATCTATTGTGACCCTGATTAGAATGGTCAGTAGTGATAGCTGGGTACCAGCGAGTTTTTCTGGTCTCAGGGTAGATGAGGCTGTGGTTCATGTAGATTGTCTTGTAAACTAGTTTCTTCTTTGAGTCTTTGGTTTTCTTCTTTCTTTTTTGCTCTGGACAAGTAGAGACCAACAGTTACATCTTAGATGGCTGATGGCAGGAATATGTACTTTTTGATAATAATTGGTAGAGGGAAAAAATGAAGTGTTTAAACAAAAATTACCATTGTTCTCACTACACGAACTCTACAATGTATCTGAATGCAGAAAACCCAAAATGAGCCACATTATCCATATCTAATACAAGCTTTGCCCTTAACAGTAATATACAGAAGACAAGGAAAAGAATGAAGCCCAGGGCAGTCAGTGCACCATTCTACAGACTGGGAAGTCGGAAAAGAAGGGAGGTTTTTGAAAAGAGAAACTGGCATGAAGCTGTCACCATGGACATAGATCACTGTTGCTGTTGTTAGTTGCTTTTGAGTCAATTCCAACTTAGGGTGACCCCATGTATTATAGAGTACATCTGCTCCACAGGGTTTTGTTTTTAACATTTTATTGTGTTTAAGGAAAAGTTTATACACAAAATTAGTTTCCCATTCAACAATTTATACCTAAATTGTTCTGTGACATTGGTTGTTATCCTGGCAAAGTAAGCACTCTCCCCGTTTCTGCTGTGCCTTCCTCACTTCCATCTCTCCAGTTTCCCTGCCCCTCTTTGCCTTCTCATCTTTGCTTTTGGGCAGATAGTGCCCATTTGGACTCATAGCCTTGATTGTTCTATGGAGCACATACCTCATAGATGTTATTGTGTATTTGATAGGCTAATGTATTACTGGACTGAAAGTTGACCTCCAAGAGTGTCTTCAGTTCCAGGTTAAAAAGGTGTCTTAGGGTGATAGGGGTTCCTCCAGTCTGTATAAGTCCAGTAGGTTTGTTCTTTTTTATGATTTTGAGATTTGTTCTACATTTTTCTTCCATTCTAACTGAAACCTTCTCCTGTGTCCCTGTCAGAGCAGAAGGTAGTGGTAGCCAGGCACCATCTAGTTCTTCTGGTCTCAGGCTAGAGGAGGCTGTGGTTCATGTGGGCCATTCGTCTTGTGGAGTAATTGCTTCCTTAAGTCTTTGGTTCCTTCACTCCTTTGCTTCAGATGGGAAGAGACCTATAGTTGTATCTTAGATGGCCGCTGGCAAGCTTTTAAGACCCTGGAGGCTACTCAACAACCTACGATCTTTATGACCTATGTTATGCCCATTGACTTTGATATCCCCTGAGACAATGGTCCTTGGCCTTCAAGCCGCGTAACCTAGTCCCACAAGATGTTTAGATATTCCATAGGATTTTCTTTCTTTAAAATTTTTTATTGTGATTTGGATGAAAGTTTACAGAGCAAATTCATGTTCCATACAGCAGTTCACATACACTTTGTCTCATGATATTGACTGCAGTTTCCCACAATGCAATAGCTCCTCTTCCACTTCCTGCCCATAGTCACCTCTTCCTTCTGTCCTTCCCTCCCATCCACTCCTGCCCCCTGAACTGTCTCCCTATGCATACACAGCCCTTCTATTCTCTCATGACTGATCGATCTCTCCAAGGAGTGTGTCTACCTAATATAAATGTTCAGCTCATATGCCTATCTTGTTTGTCTGGAAGCCAGAGGAGTGGGTTCAATTCCAGACCTGAAGGGCAGCTAGGGGCCATAGTCTCAGGGGTTCCACCAGAGTCTATCAGACCAGCAAACCTGCCCCCCCCCCTTTTTTTAATGATTTTGAGTTTTGTTTCACATTTTTCTCCCACTCTATTCCATAGGATTTTCTTGACTGTAATCTTAAGGGAAGCAGATTGCTAGGCCTTTTCTTCCATGGTACTGCTGGGTGGTTCAAACCCCCAGGCTTTAAGTTGGCAATTGAGTACTTAACCATTTCACCACCTAGGGACCTTTAAGACAGACAAATTTTAGTGCATTAGAAAGTTGGGAATCTAGAAATTGATTTTTTATTACTCTCTATGCCCACATACTCCCTGGAAGGTCCTTGGGAACCCCAGGCTACTTATACTTCAGACAAAATGGTGCTGAGGAAGGGGCTGAAGAGCATGCTGTGATTGGTGCCCTCTGGAGGGGGTGGTTCCCAAGGAGACAGATGGATTCCCCAACAGCCACCTTCTGAATCCTTCTTCAAGACTGATTTTAATGAAGAAGAAGGAGAGAAAGGGAGAGAGGCTTAGCTCCTGTGGTCCTTGTCTACTTCTTGGCTTTTTGAAAACTAATGACCCAAAACAGGGCTTCCCCCCCCCACCTTAAACTTGAATATCTTTCTAGCAAGAAAAGAGAAATTGAAGGCCCCTAATCAAAAGCCATTTACTCAGTCTGAATTTATGAAAATGTTTGTTCTAAATTATCACATAAAAGTAAAATTTTATTTTTAAGTGGCTGTTTTTATAAAGATTAAAAAGTGGTGAAAATATAATTTAACACTCTTCTATAACTCTTAGACCCCCAGAATAAGTTTGCAGACCCCACTTTAAGAAATGCTGACCAGACTTGGTTATGGTTCAGTTTCCTGTTTGCTCTTCAGTACTAGGGGCAAGGCCCGTGAGCTGTCTTCTTGTTAGAAAAGCAACCTCTGCCGGTTTGGCCACATACTGACTCTTATATTTGTGCAAGAAGAAGCAGGGAGAAGTCAGCAAGGCAGCCAGCGCCGACAGCACGACCGAGGGCACGCCTGCCGACGGCTTCACTGTCCTCTCCACCAAGAGCCTCTTCCTCGGCCAGAAGGTAGGCAAACACGTGGCTCTAGTCTCTTGAGGGACCCCTGGGGCAGATGGGTACCGGCCACCTTCACTGGAAGGCCTGGGGATTCTCAAGGCCACTCCAGGCCTTGTGGGAGGGGAGAGAGTGTGGGGGGGGGTTGCTTAGGAGAGGCCTCAGAGAAGGCTGTGGAGGGAGTGCTGAGGAGACCATCAGGCTGAGGGGGGACTCTGGCACATAGGGAAGAGGACATAGTGGAAAGAAAAGGGAATCAGGACTTCTTTGGGGAGTCAGGAGATAGACTGGGTAAGGAGCCATTTCCATGGGATAACGTGGTCATCAGCTAGCACCAGCCAGAAAAACATCCAGAAGTCAAAACCCCTGTCCTGGGAAGTGAACAGGCAGCATGCTCTTTTTGATGGGCACTGAAGGCAGAGCCCCCTGACCAGGGGTGGGGTTGTTTTTAGACATACTAAGTGGGTACTCTGGGAGTTTCTTCACTGAGCCACCAGACGGTTCTTCAAACCAACTGTTTGTTTGTTTTAACTTTGGGCAATATATTTTCAGCCACCCCAGTGATGCAACTTTGCAAGGACGCCATGGTTTTGTAAAAGATGATTCACTTTTATTGAAAATAAAAATGATGCAAAAGCTTTTAAGAGCTGAGAATGAGAGTTAATTACTATTTCTCTATTAACACCAAAAAAAAGGGGGGTGGAGAAAGAGGGAATTAAACTTTCTTAATTTTTTTTTTTATCGTACATTAAACAGTTAAAGGCATGAATTTGACATTCCATGTAAATTGTGTTTAGTTTTAATGTCTAAGAACTTGGTTCTGAAGCTGCATCATTTTTAAATCCTCACTGTCGATTTTCTTTTGCATCACAGTGACACAGTCCTCTCGATCACGTCATTGCAAGTCCCCCCAGCCCTTCCCCTTTTCCTGTCACCGATTGCACTCAGTCTCTCATGATGCAATTCCTGTGATGGACTCTGTGTTCCAGAAAATAACCATTACAGTTTACATTTTATAACCATTCTCTGTATTTTGTATGTATTTTTCAAAAGAAAAAAAAAAAAAAAAGCAGCACTAGTTGTCATCTTAAGGTCTGGGGCTTTGCAAGATTTTATTTAAAAAAAATGCTATTCATTTAAAAATTTTAAACTCAGCAGTGAAGGCAACCACCTGGGTCTAGTTTCATACCCCTTCACATGTCCTTTGAATAATATGTTGAAAGTTAATGTGACTTGTCATCCAAAATGCTTTGGTTTGAACTGAAGCGTGAAAAACCCCTGCTACTGAGGAATAGGTAGCTTCAGTATGTTCTGGATCCTTAATGCAGACGCCATGCAGGACTTAGAGGCCTGTTAAGCAGGTAGAACTCCTTGAGCTACCGTCTCTTTTTCCTTCCCTCCCTCACTTGGGGGCAGCCCTAGACCCTGGCTTCTTCCTTCCCTGTGTTCATCTTGCTACTTTTTCCAACCACGCCAGCCTGAAACCAGAATTCCTCACACCTCTTCTGCTGAATGAACTCACATACCTCCAGCATTGCAGCACTCTGCTATACAGATACCCATATACAAGTGGAGAAGTCCTTCTTGTCACTCTGCTCTTCGGAAAGAAATGGGCTAAGTGCCTTGTCACTTTGGGCTCTATTGCATGCAGGCGAGCCTTGCTGACTCCTCTGCAGAGTGAGGCACACATCAGCAGTCCTCAACAAAGACAGCACCATCTTCTCTATTTTGGGTACACTTGGTTTCAGGCCTCAGAACCAGGTAGCACAGGAATAAACATCCCATATAGCGCAAATTTGGCAAATACTATTCTCCATTCAGAGTGTGTGTGTGTATGGGGGGGGGGGGACTCATAAAGCCATAGAGAAGTACTGGTATTCTATAATAATTTAAGGACATGCCATCTAATGCTGTTTAAGAAATAAAAGGCAAATGAAAGAAGTGGGCTTGACAATGGAACTAATTTCCTTGTTTGAAATCTTGATTTTTGGAGAGAGAATCTGAAAGGATTGGGAGAGCTATAACCTAGTGTAAAATGGTCAGCTGTACGCACAGGGGCTGAATGCAGGACAGACTACTCAGCCTTCTTCCCACACCAAGCTACCCTGAGACTGCTGTGCTTGTTAACTGTGCTTCCAACTTAATTGGGCCAAGACTCACAAACCCAAAAAGAGGTAACCTAGAACTCAGCACTGCCGATACCTTTTCAGAGTAAACTACATCTCCCCAAATGCAGCTTCACAGGGTAAAGTCGCATGTCATGTCAGCCTGGGCACCAGTGTTAGAAATGAGGGTGCCAGCTGTCTTTTCCGGAACCCTGGGCCCCTAAGCCTGAGACAGTGAGTGTTTATGTTGCAGCGGATTATTTGGGAAATGATACTTTCTGGCCCTTTATTGGCTATTACTGTCAGGTGATAGCCACACCATATAGTACAAAAGGCGCAAGAGTCATAAAACAGACACAAACATACTTTTACACAAAGCACACTTTAAATGTTATTATTAAAGACATTCGTTTTGACTAGGATTTAGGAATATTTCAAAAAGGGTACTTTAGAATGATGACTGTATGATACCCCATGTTCCAGGAATCTTATTTTTCCATCTGTGACAGTGAAACCAATGCTTGAATATTGCAGGCAAGCTGAGGGTGAAGAAAGGTGATACTGTGCTTGCTCCAGCCTTGTAAAGCACAGTTGCTAAGCTACTCAGAAGAGAAAACAGGCCCAGGGCTTAGGAGCCTGGGACCTAATTGTTGTTGTTAATGATGTTGTATTTCACATCCTGAAGTCTCAGGAGTAATCATTTTCATTATTCTATGATTCACACACATTGTTGAATTATTTTAAAAAGAAATTAGTGCTGTAAATCTGAGTCAACTAAATGTTTTTACTTTGTGCTTCAGCCAATTTGCAGTCTCTGAAAAGAGGTTTTAGAACCTGATAGTTTGATTCAGAAATAACACTTTCAGTGTGCATTTCTATAAATCTGTATCAAATGGTAGTAAATTGTTAACAGTCAGTGTTAGTTGCAGCAGTTGGGCAGGCAGTCTCAGGATGAAGTGAGTGAGTCTGCATATTTCCCAAACACATCAAGGTTCCCACCTGAGCCCCGTAGGCCATTAAAGGCAAAGGCGGAGTCCATGGGCATTCTTCCTCAGATCCAGACACTCTTCTCCTAGTGACTGGAAAACTGTAAGGAGAGAGAGAGAGTTCTTGAAGCAGCAAGGAGGAAGAAAGGGCTGTTCACCCCTTTCCACTGTGATAGCTGATGATTGGCTTCTGAGACAGTCGAGGAAACTGATGAGGCTGTGAAGAGAGACTCAGTTGCTGGGTGTCCTGGCAGTGCCCACATGTGTCTTTGTGAGGCACGGGCTGGCCTGAAACCCATCAGATCCCACTGCCAGGCCCAAGCCTCCAGAGGGATTCAGGCTGGGGATAAGTACAGGGCAGGCAGCAAACACAAATGAATGAGCCACTTTGTCCCTGAGATGAGAGCAGGAGTAGGCCCTCAGGAAAAACATAGTTGTCTATGAGGAAACTAGGACCAATTCTATGGATGACATAGCCCTTTCCAGCCCCTTGAGTTGAAATAGACTTTGGAGACAGGAAAAGAGTTGCATTTCACTAGCTAGCACAGGGAAATGAGCCTGGCCAGTTTTCCTTCCTCTTCCCATTATGAGGGAATGAGAGACACCAATATTTGACAATTACAAGGCCAGAGTCCATATATGACTAGGATAGTCTTTAACAATCACTTCACTTCCTAAAATTGAATTTCTAATCCTATTGTGCCAAAAAAAAAAAAAAAAAAGACTGCACTACTTGCCGTAGCCAAGTAGGTTATGTCAAGACAGCCTTGATATCCATCCAATAGCTTTAAGCCATTGGCTCCATCCCTGTCATCATCAGCAAACCACCTCTTGATCTGCCCTAAATGGTACACACCAGCCCCCTTCCAGACAAGGCTGAGCTGGCTCTGAGCCAGCCCAGATCCAAGCCAGGCCACAGGCCCTGTTCCTGAGCTCTGACATTTCCATTAGCGCTGTTTTAAGGGAAGGCAGTGGAGAAGGGATGGTTTCAGAATTATGTTTGACATTCAAATCCAATTATGTGTTCCTACAGAAACCCTAGCACTGTGTTAGGCATTATGTGGCACTCAGGGCAACACACTCTGTGCCTTCAAAGAGCGTATACTCAAATAGAGTGTGCATGATGACAGAGAACAAAAATCAGTGTGGGCATGACCACTATAGGGAAGACTTGGGTACTGTGGACATCAGAGGCTGGCTATAGCACAACCAACTGAGATTAGAATAATCAAATCCCAGTGCTGAAGAGATCTTTCAGGTTGTTCAGCAAAGTCCCTTTCTCCCAGTCTGGCAGCCATCTGGGACCCCTCCTGCTTTATAACTGGCAGTACCCTTTGGTCACTTTCTCTAGTGGCCAATGATACTTACAACTAATCCTCCATGCTGTGGTTTAAAACTTGTGGTTTTCCATCTTTCCCAATGATGGAACAAAGTAGTAAACACCTTGTTCAGATTCTGAAATAATTAACGACCCTCCTCCTTCCTTCCAAATCAAGCTATTCCTGGCAATTTTCAGTTCCCAGAAATCTGATTTCCCAGCCCACAAGTATAATTGCTTGCTGTGAGCTCAGACAGCCATATGACCCTTTGGCTGAAAGGCCCAGTTGAATTTGACCTGTGTGGTAGGAGGGGCCCTGGGACCTCCTAGGATTGGGCCTCTTCATTTGTGACCAAGGGGGAAGTTGGATCCTTTTCCCTCTTGCACCCTCTGGTATTCATGGGTTTTCTTCTCTTGTTCAGGGGAGCACATCTCACTGTTGGCCTAGGCCAAGTTCGTTACCCATTTATCTTCTCAGGGTACCTGAATCAATTTGCCTCAATCTCCTCCACACCACTCCCCACACAGACCCACCCCACCCCCAGCACACACTCCAGTGGATTTTTAAAAGTACATATTTGTACATTTTTATTTAATAGCAGAACTGTTTTGAGGCTTAGCTGCCACACCCGGAGGACTTATGCTGAGCCCTGGCACACAGCAAAGATTAGTTGGAAGATCATGACTCTAGCCTCGTCCTCAAGATGTGAGAGAGTTAATAGCACTTGGTTAGCTGGACGTTTTCAATGTTGTGTAGTCATTGCTCCTGGAGGTACAGTATTCCATGCTTCCACAAGCCAGCTGCCTCTGGTCTGAAGGGAGGGCAGATGAGTCCAGAGTGAACTGGGGAGTCTCCAAGGAACTTGAGTTCTGTTTGCTACAGCTGTCTCCCTTCAGCAAAGCCGTGGAACACCAGTTTCCCTAGAGGATCCATTCCCCTAAACAGAAGTAGTCGTTCTCCCCAAGACAGAGTCAGAGACAGGCTACTGGTGGTTTCCTTGGCTAGTTGAATTGGACCCCGTGAATACTGCAGATTTTCTGTTGAGGCATTTATGAGTAGAAATTCTGAAGCACTTATACAGTTGAAAAAAATAATGTGAATTTTATGGATTTGAACACGTGGTTTTAAAACAAAAAAGGAATCTGATAGATGTCTTAAGACTATTCATCCGTGCTACACCGAGGGAAATATTTCTTTCCTTTTTTTCTCCTTCACCTTTCTCCCTCATCAACCTCCTGCCTCTCACACTGTGTAGAGTTTAGTTTTGTTTTGGTGGAGTAGGGAATATTGGCTTAATATGAGTTTCTTAAAGCAGCATTTGTCTGGATTCAAATGCAATACTTAAATGATATAATAAAATCCTCTACCTTGTTCTGAATCCTGATTGTTCACTTCCCTTACCCCGTGACCACTCCAGTCTGTGTGTGCCCCCCCCCCCCAGGGCAGCAGTCGCCTAGCCCTGCTGCCTGCCTTTCTGTGGCTCTGTGAGAGGACCCCGTGGTGCTGGCGACAATAACCCAGAAGGTCCAAGGGGTGGAAAAGGCCCACCAGCCACCCCATGTCAAGGCCTGACCAGAGTCCTTGCCCAGCCATATCGCTAATTTATTTCCACAACTCCTTTCTCACAAAGGATGACTTTTAGTCTAAGCATGTTCCTTTTTAAAGAATCTATTCACAGCTTCTGGGAATCAGAAATGTGGGTTTATATTACTGATGCTTATGGAGTGTCAAGTTTTTTGTTTGGTTTTGTTTTGAACAAAATTTTTGGCCCCAGAAATTCAGCAACTTGGAGCTCAGTTGCCAAGAGCCTCCCTGCCAACTGTTTGCACACAGACCTCTCCTCAGCCTAATTGCTGAGGGCAAAGGCTCCTACCCCTGCTGGGCCCTGTGGGCGGCCACAGTCAACTCTCCAGCCTGGATCACAGTCTGCTGCTTAGACATTTCTCTTTGCTGCAGCTGTTAGGAATTTGTGTCACTGAAGAATGAACATCTTCATTAAAAGAGAGAGAGACAGAGCTTTGCTTTGGGCACTTATAGCCAAAAACAGAAGGGAGAAAGAAGGACTCCTCTGACAGGAGAGTCGAGAACTTGGGATTTCTCTCATACGCAGGTGCCAAGGATTGCTCTGGCAACAGAATGAAAAGAAAATGGGGAGGAAGTTCGTTTAGTGGCTCTTCAGAAGGAGCCAGTTGGTTGAGTAGACAAAGCTCACTCAAGGAAAAGGATCGATAAGCTGTCCATTGGGCCTCAGAATAACCTCAGTAACAAGATGAAAACAGCTTAAGAGGCACATTGTTTTGCTAGTGAGAACTGCTTTTTCTCTCCCTGAGTTTTACCACTTTCAGCATTACATAACTAATGGGCATGTAAAATGAGATATTTCTAAGTAGTAGAACATTCTAGCTCCTTGAGCAGGGCAGGGGAGCCAGCCAGCCAGCCAGTAGTCACAGTGATGAGGTCACCCTTAAAGATTCACAGCCACTCAGAGGACAATGGCACAGTCACTAGGGTTTTACCCAAACCATGTGTGACTTCTGCACCATCCTAGTGCTTGAGGGAAAGGACACATACCATCCCAGCCTCAGCAGGGTGCATTTTGATTCTGGGTCTTGATTGGTGCCTTAGTTTGGCTCCCAGATCACAGGTGCCTTTAAAGGGAAGTGGACCTTCAGGCCCAGCGTGACTTACACCTCTCTTTTATCCCAAGCATCACCCCACAGGTTCTGAACCCTCAACCTAGTTTTTTTCCGTGCAGCATCCTGAGTGACATTTGAGTCTTAGGTTTGCAATAGACTCATTTTAGCCAGTGCCTCCATGTCCCTTTTTGTGCCCACTGCATTTTGAATATCCACTGCCCTTCATCTGTACCCCAAGGCTCACTTCTCTGTGACTTCCCAGCTGTCCTGTTATTTCCCACCTCATGCTTTTCTTTTCAGCTGAACCTTATTCACAGTGAAATCAGTAATTTAGCCGGCTTTGAGGTGGAGGCCATAATCAATCCTACCAATGCTGACATTGACCTTAAAGATGACCTAGGTAATTGGGGATGGGGTTTGGCACCACCAGCTGTCAGATGAAAAGTTATGGAACCCAGAATTTAGGCTCTTCATCTTATATTTAGAGTGGTGAAGCCAAATTCCCAAATCAGAGACTGATGTGTGAGTGTAGAAATTGAACGTCTAAGTGCACTAAACCTTTCCAAATGGAAGAGGTCTGACAAGCTTCATTAAGTGTAATTGGCTGTTTTCCTTCTGAATGCAAATGTGTTACCTTCTAAATTCTCTTCCATAATGATCAGACTGACTGCTGGTTACTTGGGGGGAATTTTTTTAAATGTGTTTGGTTTATTTATTTATTTAAGAACTGAACAATCTCAGGTAACTACAAAATGATAGTTTCTCCATTTAAACCTTAATTAGAAATGACACTCAAACAAAGCTTGAAAGCACTTGAGAAGGGTGAGCGTTAACCTGCATCAGTATGCCATTGGGCTGTCTTTAATCCTCAAGTAAATCAGTTTTCCTCAAATCACTTCTTCAACTTTTTCTACAACAGAAAATAATATATGACTGAGTGCCACCTTAGTGAATTATTGGGATCAAGCCTAATAGTGAAGAGAAAGGCAGTGTCTCCTTCTGAGCCATTCCCTGTGCAGGAGAACTGTCCAGAACCATGGCATCTATCTGCTCAGGAGGGAGGATGGTTCAGGGCAAGCTGAGAACTGCTCCCTCTCAGTATCTCTCTGGCTTCGTCTTTGCATACAAAGAACTGTCAGCTCAGAGGCATGATCACAACGCCTGTCTTCTTGGGTGTAGAGCCTTGCCAGGGCAAACGGGCTACACAAATGCCCATAGAAGCCCTCTCAACCGCGGTGCTGACCTAGGTGTGTTTTGCCAGTGTTTAGCTCCCAGGCTCAGCAGCATTTGTAAGATGGCAGACTTCCTTATTGGAAGACATGCTCATTCTAGAGTCAGGCCTGACCCACACAAATTTCATACAACAGTGAACTGGAAACATGGGAACTGGTACTCAGGAATGCCCCTGCTCAAACTTATCTTCCAATTGGCTTATACAGGTACTTTCTTCCCCTGAAAGCTAGAGAAAGCAAGGATCCTACCAAAGTACATTTTAAATGTAAAATACACGAAAGTAAGATTGGCTAGCATAAGAGATAAGCCTGGAAAACTATGTGCACACTTTGAGGGGGGTGGAAATAAGGGCAGTCCTCCACATATATCTATACTGTTTTCTCGGTTCACAAGGATAATCCCTTGCAGGTAGACAAATGTCACAAGAGTACAGGTTGAAGCCTGTAAGTTGATTGCTGCAGACAAAATGGAGAAACTTGTTGTTTTGGTTGGCCTGATGGTCCACATTTTTTTTTTTTTTCTTTAAAAAACAGATGCCATGTTTTAGTGGTTCTCCATGGGGTGCCAGTTTTATAGGTTTTTGCGAAGTGAACTGGGGCATTCGTTGTTTTGTTATTTCTTTTAACCTTTGGAAATGATCTCATGTGTGTGTTTCTCTTTTTTTGGACTTGTCATTCAACTGTTTGATTTAAACATGTCACATTTGCTATTCCTCCTCCTCCTCCTCTGCTCACCCCCATCCACATGTGCGCACACTGCGTGGACTGGTTGCCCCTTTGGCTCATATGTTGGAATCGACCAGGTAGGCCAGCCCTGCCATTGGGGCATTAGTAAATGTGCCTGTGCGTGGGTCTCGGTCCAACACAGTTGATATACATTTGTTTACCTGTTATAGTTGCAAGTTGTACAGGCTGACATTGCCTCGATCGACAGTGATGCTGTCGTTCACCCGACAAACACTGACTTCTACATCGGTGGTGAAGTAGGTAATGCCTAGCCGGGTGCTGCTGAGTGTGTGTGTGCATGGTCAGTCAGCCGCCGCAGACAGCTTGATCCTTTGACAGCTATGCAGGCTGCATTCATTTCACACTTCCAGCTGTCCTGACCTTCCCAAGGTCCTCTGTCCCTGGGTTGTGAATGTAGAAATAGAGCTAGCTGTCAGCCAGGAGGCATCACGCAGCTCACAAGCGGGTACATCTGGTTTGGAAACTGGTTCAGCAACATCGCTTCTTCCTTTTCTTCCCGAGGCACAGCTTTGGGGGAGCCTGGGTTCCCAGGTGATTTCAGCCTCAAAGAGCATGCAGTGAGACCAGCCAGGGGTAGCCAAGACCACACCTGTGTCCTCTATGGAACAGACACACATAGGGTGTGTGGACACAGGGCTCTGCCCTACACACACATCTCGTATCAGAGATGGCCTGAAAGCCACAGGTGTATCATGGAACCCTTTTAAGAGTGCTCTCCACCCTCAGGGGTGCTCAGACTCTAAGTGCATGAAAATCACCTCATTCTGTGAGGTATCCTCTCCCCTGGCAACTGACAGTGAACTGTTGATTGGCCTTTAGCACACTTCAATAGCAGATGGTGGACGAGGCAGAAAGAGTCTCAGGATGCCAAGTCCTATAGCTACAGGTCTGCCAGCACAGTAGTGAATATTCTGAGGGGCTTCTACAAAGCTACGGTGTCCAGGTGTAACGGGAAAGAGCACAGGGTTGGAGCTAGGCAGAAGGAGCTTGACTCCTAGCCTTGCCATTTACTAGTATAGAGCCTGGGCAAGTCACTTAACTCCCTGATGCCTCAATTGCCCTACTTGTAAAATAGTGGTATTAATGGGGGTTACATTGACTAGTGTAAGCAGAATTCCTTGTTTAGTGCCTGGTTCATGATTGTGCTCACTAGATGGTCTTGCCATCATGTGCATATATGATTTCTTACAGTAAATGTGATGGTTTTGGAGCACCATTCTAAGTACTAATCCAAATACCAGCCCCTAAAGGAATGGTTGCATTTCTAATAAGTGCAAAAGTGAAGTCATCTTGAAGGATAAGAATATGAGAATTTTCAAAAGTGTCCAGGACATGAGGTATGCAATAGCTCAGCCATCTGTGCCTGTCCAGCTCAGTTAAGTATCATTAGCCAAGACTGCTGCTTAAGTCTTCTTCTGCCACTGTCATTTGGGCTAATTACTCTCCTGGGCATTTTGGATTTTGGACCTAGATGGAGAGGCAAACTGGATGGAAGGTCAGAGTTCACCAAGGCTTCTCAGCCAGAATACAGTCAGGCCGTCAGCAGTTAAAGTAAACTCCCCATTCACAAGACTTCAGAGGAGTTTAAGAGCCCCTAAATCAGGCAGTTTTAGAGAAAGATGCTTAGTTTCTGAACCAAATGAAAACTTGATGAGAGAGAGGTACTTATTTGGAGAAAAATAAACAAACAGCTAAGGATTGTCTACCTTTCAGTCAGGAGTGACTAAAAAAAGCCTAGGCTCATCCTGCCATCCAGGACATTTGGTGAAATGGAAATTATGAAACTTCCTGGGCACAAGTATCTCACCAGGTCCGGGGAGAGGAGAAAGGCCACCGACCTTCTGTGGTCCGTGGAAGGCGCATGCTCAGCAGGATTAGCCATTCGAGGATGTAGAGCTAGAGGCCTTGAGACAGGGCTTGAACCACTTGGGAGTAACAAGCAGGGCCAACTGTACTTACCCAGAAGAGCCCAGTCCTTCCTGAACTGGTCTCGTTGAAATAATGACGGTGCTAATGCTCTTCCCTCTGACACGCTTGCCCTCAGCCCACTAACAAGCACAGGACAGAGATTATTAGGCTCTGTTGGCATGTAAGTGACCTGGGTTTGAAAGCTTGCCTGAGGTCATGCCACACATCACTCATGACACTGTCAGAGCTGGAAAAGACCCCAGCAGGTCCAGACATCCCAACTGGCAGAGGAGGAAAGACTGCACCCGGACCAGAACCCAGGTCTTCCAAAGCCCACCTTGGTGTTTTTCCTGCCTAGTGAACCAGTCCAAACCAATACGGAACCCAGGTATTTTTACATTGCCCAAACAATGACAAACCAGATTCATACATGGTCTCAATTGGTTCTAGTGCCCACTTGGATATGTTGGAAGGGGAAAAGGAAGTTAGGATATAATTGCTCCATTTCTCATATTTGGTGTGAATTCCTGAGTCCTGAGACTGCTGGAAGAAGGAATGCGAGTGCAGGAATGCTTAGCCCCAGTGATTAACTTTGACCGACCAAAAGTTCTTTCTAACAGTGAAATAGACCACAGGCTTAGCCTGACATTTGTCCAAGCCTAAATTTTCGCTCAGGCTGTTTTGAACACTGATACTTATGCCTGCTTTCTAAGCATGAAATAATGTTCTTGTTCTCATGGGAGTAACACATGTTTATGCTTGGGGGCAAATAAGCCAATTGCTTTATGATTAACCCTGAAGTTAAGCCTAAAAAGCAAGTCTTACATTAAGAGTGTTGACAATCCAGTTGAAATGGGCCTGTTTCTTGTTAAAAAGTACACGTGTGTCTACATGAACATGTGCATACATGTGTGTGTGTAGGAGTTGAGTCCTGACTGGGTTGATTGCCTGCAATCTAGGGTGGAATTTTTAAGTTTGGAACATGTATTTAGTGTATCTTAACTTGCAAGTTTCACTTCTAATTAAGCAATATTTAATTATAAGTAAGAATTTTAAAGTAAACACTCTTCCTAAGATAAACACCTTTAGTTATAAATCAGCCCCTTTTCTTAAGAAATAATGCATATTTTAGAAAGGATTTGATCGTACTACTATGGTACTGATTCTATTTTACCTTCCAAATTTCCCAGTTCTCACCAAAGAGTAGATAAGATAGAAAATGAGGATCTTAAATGGTCCAGCACGTGTATATTTGTTTGCCTCTCCGTCAAGACTGAGAGTGGGCTGAGAGAGAAGGCTAGACCAGTGGTAGCTGGGGCAGAAACACATGGGACCCAGTTAGCTGATTGAGACTCCAGATTCCTTTTCCTCAGCTGCATGGATATATTGGGTGAACCTGTATTTGGGTCTCACCTGGGTTGTATCTTCAAAGTCTCTACTTCCTGGCCTGAGCCTGCTCCTCGAGCACATGGCCCATTCTGCTGCCATCTCTGATGCTGAACTTCAACAGAAACATGCAGCAGCAACAGATGAAGTCTCTGTGAGTGGAGTGTGTCTCTTTGGAGACCTCTACCACGTAAAGCCTATTTTGCTACTTTTTAAGATAGGTGAGAGCATCAGGGCAGTCTGGGCAACAAGGAGGGAAGCCAGATCCCACCTCAAGGACCCAAAGTTAATAACCTTGAAAGCCCAGCCTTCTCTTTGACATATGAGAGCTCCTTGCAGGCAGTGGGCTGCTGGTCATGCACCTACAGTGGGATGGCTTACAAGGCTAGTCCCTGCATTTAGCCCTGGCTCTTTTTGATTTGTGACAGTGCCCAGGCTCTTTGCTTCTCATTCTAGACACTTCCTTGAGGTTGGATCACCCATGCAGAACAAACATGCAAATGGGGCAGGTTTCTTTAAGATCATAAATCCTAGTAATTAGAGGATGAATCCAAAGAGAATTTGGGTTGGTGCATTCTGATGCACCCTGATTGGCCCATGTCCGAATTGTGTCAGATGCAGGCTGATTTTTTCCAAGACAAATGGTGAATCTTAAGGGGAGTATTTTATCCTTTCCTGAGGAAAAGTACTTTAAAATATGAAAAACTGAGGAATCAGAGCTTAAGGAAGGATTAGACCCCATTCTGGCCAAACTTTAATGGATGGTGTTGTCACTAACTTTGATTGCTGATCACATAACAACAACAACACAACAACATCCCACATGAGATATTTAACTCAGACTTCTTATAGCTATTGATAATCTTGATTGGGAAATTGGCTTTCATAGCGGAAACTGGTTATTTAGCAATTAGTATCCCAATTCAAGAAAACAGTGCTCCCAACCATCACTGGTTTTTTCTTTTGGATCTGGTCTTGAGCTCTTAGACATCTTTCTTCCTAAGCCTTTATATAATTCAAGTTCATCTTTAAGCTCTGCTTCTGACGTTGCTCTCCTTTACCTAAAATGATTCTGAATCGTAGTGTAATTAAGGAAACACACTGTCTGAGGCCATGTTTTTTTTTTTTTTTTTTGTATTCACATATGACACCAAAGCTGCAAAATAGGAACTAAGCGTGGTAATAATGCTGGTCCAAGGTGGCCACATCTGAATACTCTTTTCTGGGCCTCCTGCCAAGCGCAGTGCTAGCTGCTTGATGGGAGCATGGTATGCTTCTTCTGAAGGCTCCTTATTTGGGGGTTTTCCCCAGAGAGAGAAAAAGAGAAGAAAACTTAGGGAAGGCATTAGCCTTCGAAGCTAGCACCATCTGGTTTCTCATGCCGGTGAAATGCACGCAGGACAGGCATGTTTGCAAAGAACAGGCATCTCCTGTCTCCCTTGCATCTATGGTGCATCCAGAATCACCCTGAATTGGGCCCAGATAAGGGGCAGCAGAGACAGTGAGGCAAAGCAGAAACACAACCAAGTGGTAACTGGCTGATGACAACAAATCCCCTCTAAATTTCATTTTCCTGACTCAGCCAAGGTTTAGTTCCTGTTTTGCAGTCTTATGGAAAGTTAGCTGGTCAGATCATTTGAAGTACGTAGTCATTTGACATGCTATGAAGTGTCTGTGTGTGCCCAGAGACACAAGGATGGCCATCTGATCTAGCCCTGTCCTTGTCTAGGAAACACGCTGGAGAAGAAAGGTGGCAAGGAGTTTGTGGAGGCTGTTCTGGAACTCCGGAAAAAGAATGGGCCCTTGGAAGTGGCTGGAGGTGAGGCAGGGAACCCGCTGTGCTTATTTGGGTGTGGCACTTGCAGTATTAGGGAACTAATGGATGAGATAGCTTCGAAGTCAGAGATGAGAGGCAAGGCGAATGTGTGTCCACAATGGAGGCAAAGGAAAAGCCCCTCAGTCATTCAACCTAGACTCCCATCCCATGGGGAGCTGAGGTTCAGGACAATCACCTTTTCCATTTTCTTTTTTTTAATGACTTCAATAGCTCCTAAATGTTTGGTGTCTAAACCTCAAATTTTAAGGAATTACAGGAGCCACGTTGACAAATCTAAGAGCTGAGCATTATATAGCTAGTGGTGATAACATTGTAGAGAACGTGAGCCATCTGCAAAACTGCTGGTGAGAGATGCAAGTTAATCATTTCATTCCACCATCTGTGTTTTTAATTGGAAAAATATAAATACACATTTCTCATTTGCCATTTACACCTTTCCTGAGGAAAAAACCTGACTTGGAGTCTGATGTGGGGTAAATTATTGCTGAGAATTGGAGATAAGGTAATGCTTACTGACTAATCCAAGGCTGACTTGGGGAATTTGAGGTAGTCAGTAGGGCCTGCAGGGCAATGGACCTCCTGAGGGCCTGAGAGGCTAAGAGCAGTGGGTTAAGGCCCAGTTCACCAGACCAGCCAAGTGAAGAGATTCCTGTCTGTGGGCTCTAGTTTCCTCTTCTTATTAGAGTATCCCCGATGCCCATTTCCAATCCTGTTTTTTTTTAAAAAATGAATCTTAATTAAATACAGACATCAATCATTACTCCATAACACAAGTCCTCTCTGGGCCTGGGGATGAACTGAACAGAGGATACCTCAGCCCCTGTCCCTCTTTCTCCAGTGACCACACTTCCCAGCTGGGACTAGTCACAGGGCCTAGTGGAATAAGAGGGTGGCATTCCCTTCACTAATCTATGGGTTTGACCTCTTCTCTGCCAGTTTTGCCTGCAAGGGGCCTGGCATGTTGGAAGATGGAAAGCCACTAATTATAAAAAGTCCTTCTACCCGATCCACCAAAGTTACAAATGTACAAGGGAGGCCATGTGGGGCATTAGATATACAGCCAGAGGCTCCTGGCCTCTATCCTCAGGCCCTTCCCAGCACTTCCCTTTGCCAGCTCGAGGTCCTTTCCCATCAGTGCTTATCAAATCCTGCCCAAGTCCAGTCACTTGGCACATGATCTGACAAGAGGTGGCTATAGTGCTGCCATCAAGTTCTGAGTCAGAGCTTATGCAAACCCATCAGATATTTAGCCTGATTTAAGATACTTTTTGCTTGCTTTAATATTTTTTTTTCCTGATTTTAAGAGCTATTTTATACCACTACACCATTGCCCAAAGATAACCACTATTACCATGTTCCTTTCCAGTCTTTTTCCATGCATAGTTTAGCAGTGACTTTACTATGGACAGATCAGTGAATTAAACCCCCCACTCCCAGGTTTCTGTAGATCACCACTGCAGCCCAGAGTTCTCATACCCAGTCAGTAAGCAGAGCCAGGACTCAAACTCACAACTCTCAGTTCAGAGCTGTCCCTGAGACACCACAATACACCACTCACGAGTCACTCTTCCTTCAGTATCTGCAAGTGATGGCCTTAGCAACCTGTACCCTTGAGAAATGTTGATGGATGTTCCTCAAAAAATTGATTTTGTAGTTCAGGTAGGTTTAGGAAACTTCACTTGACCAAACAAAAACAATTGGGGTGTTTTCCCTACTCCAGGGAGATATGCCCACCTACCCTAGGGAGCTGCATCCCTTAGATCAATCAACTGCAAGACATCAGAGGGCAGCATTTGCACAGGGAGAAAGATGGACAGACAGGAATGCATAGATAAGAAGGACACAGGGGAGACGTCATCACAGGGAGGAGAGCTTTTTATTGTTGGGACCATGAAACCAAATGTGCATGAACTGTTGAGTAAAATGAATCTGCTTTGTAAATTTGCACCCAAATCACAGTAAAAACTTAAAAAAAAAAAGGGGAGGGGGTGTTTTCCTATAGCAGTGGTATGGGAGACTTTAGCATGCTCTTACATACTGTGTTCCTGTAGTTATAGCACTCACCAAACCCACTGGGCCCAGATTGCTCTTTTTTGATCCTTGGAACATGCTCTGGGAGATGCTGAGCTGGCACCTGACATTCCCTGGTGTGTAGGCAGGCCAAGGCTGGTGTCTTTAGATCTGATAAGAGAATGACCCGAGGAAGGTGGGTCTGCTATGGAGATACACAACTAGAAAGCAGCTCTTCATCCAGGAAACAGTTCTATCCAAAATACAAAATCGAATCCTGTCAAAACAAAAGTAAACACAATCAGTTAGTCACACAGCCTGTCAAGGTAGTCCTTAGCAGGGAGCAGAAGATGGCAGCAGAGATGTTGCTCAGGTTGCTTTGCTGCCCATTAAAAAGAGTTACCATTTATCCTGAATCGTATCTGAGAGATTTATAGATGCCTTATAAGTATTTGCATTTGGACACATTTAGTCAATTAGGTGGTTATAACCCTGCCTTCTGGGAGCACCCAGCATGCTTTCTGAGGAGAGAGGACTCTGTAATCTTGACTGAAATTCCTGTGGTGATGTAAGCCACATGCCAGCTTTCCAAGGGTGGGTCCTGGCTTGGCTGTCCCTGGAGTGGGAAGACTAACATATGAGCAGTTCCAGCCTCAGAGCTCATGTCGGGATCACAGCACAGCAGGCAGCTGGGTTCCTCCCTTGGACACAGGCCATAGGAGGGCCAAGAAAATGTGCTGTAGCTGGAACATGTGTTTGGTATCTTGTGCCTATGTGCCTTATAGACAGATACAACTCACTGTTCCTGTCTTGTCTTCCCCAGCCGCCGTCAGTGCAGGTCATGGCTTGCCCGCCAAGTTTGTGATCCACTGTAACAGTCCAGTCTGGGGTGTGGACAAGTGTGAGGAGCTTCTGGAAAAGACAGTGAAGAACTGCTTGGCTCTGGCAGATGATAAGAAGCTGAAATCCATTGCGTTTCCATCAATTGGTAGCGGCAGGTAAGGCCACACTTCAGTCACAGATGTAACACTTCACATATTTGCACCATAACTGTGGAGTGCTGATGCTGGGCAGGGCCTACTGAGGCTGCATTAATGCACCTGCCTTAGTTGAGTAGACCAGAAACATGAAATAGGACAAATGCAAACATTAAAAAATGATGAGGGTCATTTCCAGACATGCAGTGAGATAGGAATCTGAGTTAATTGTAACACGATAACAATAAAAAACTGCCCCTTACCTTTTCATTCCCATGCATCCTTCACCTCAATAAAACCTGCTTGCTCTTTCTCTATCCTTCTGTCCTACTGCCCTAGGTGACCCTGATGGCCTACTAAAGAGATAAATGGACCTGGTGAAATTGAATGAGCAATTATGTGATAATGAAACAGGTTTGGGCCACTGCCCCACCTCCTATCCCTGAAGTATCCCCAGAAGGTCCCAGAATTCTTTAAGAGCAACACACAGTTGCCCCTAAGACAGATATACAGCCAGAGGCTACTACTAGAAGAATGAGTCTTTTAACAGCTGATAGGGCACATGGGGCACAGTAGCAACCCTAGTCACCCCACCTACCTGGTTGCACACTCCTGTTGTTGTTGTTGTTAGGTGCCATCAAGTTGTTTCCAACTCATAGTGACCCTGTGTACAGCAGAATGAAACACTGCCTGGTCCTGTGTCAGCCCTACGATCCTTGCCATAGCTGAGCCCATCATTATAGCCACTGTGTCAATCTATTTCATTGAGGGCCTTCCCCTTTTTTGTTGACCCTCCACTTTACCAAACATGATATCCTTCTCCAGGGAATGGTCCCTTCTTAAAACATGACCAAAGTAGGTGAGACAAAGTCTGGCCATTCTCACTTCCAAGGAGCATTGTGGCTGCACTTCCTCCAGGACAGAGTTGTTAGTTCTTTTAGCATGGTATTCAGCATTCTTTGCCAACACCACAACTCAAAAGCATTGACTCTTTGGTCTTCCACAAAAGCTTATATCATGGTATTTTCAGCACACCCCTAATACCAGTAAATAGTCTACCACGTCTGGACTGTCAGAACAGCATCAAGCTCTGGCTTGAGGGATCAGACCTAGGGTCCTGGCCTGGCTGCTAATCAGCTGAGCAATCATGCATCAGTTAACCCCCACTCGGAGCCCAGCCTCTACGCTGTGGCGTGGACATCATATTCCCCTGTGCAGCATCTCAAGGTGCTAGGGATCAAAGGAGCTCTTAGAAGGAAAACTCCTCTGAGAACTCTGAGTTGTGGTCCAGATGCCCTCCAGGGCTTGTTGGGACAGCTTTGCCTCTGAGGTTGTGGCCCACCACTCATTACATCACTGGGGCCCTCCCTGTCAAAGTTCTTAAATTGCAGGTTTCTAGAAGAGTCTGAATTGGTTTCTAAAGCAAAGGGAAATGCTTTTTGAGGCACAGCTCCTAGTCTTCTGGGCCCTAGAGGGGCCACCACCCAGGGCCAGTGGTTTGGTTTGGAAGGTACACCTGCCACTGTACCTCGGGCTTCCCATCCCAGATCGTGAATCTTCTTGGTCTCTGCCTCTCAGTCCCTTGCAGAACATGAGAAAGGCAAGGTTGTGTGGCAGCACTGTGGATTTCTGGCAGACTAACTTCCCAAGGCACCAGCTTCCTGTGGCGGGCCTGGGTAATGAAGGCTGCACTGTTTTCCTGGGTGAAGCCTGCCTAACAATCCTCATGACCATTCCTTGATTTATCAAAAGTAGCTCTTTTGAAAGCACTTCCCTTCTAAATTGTCAAGGAAGATGAGAAGTGGATTTTGCTCTTTCCATCTCAGTCAGGCCTCATAATTCTGCCTCCTTAAGCAGTACCAATCACTGAGGTCCTGCACCTTAAGTGAGAGTGGCAGAGTTAGACTGTATACCAGCAGAAGGCCTTGCCCACAGCAGACTGGCACTACCACCCTTCCCCAAGGCTTTCTGTGGGCAAAGGAGGTTTCATGTGACTGGCGGGACCCACCAGAGGACCTGACTATGAGAATAGATTGCTGGAGGTGTGAAACCTTCTCTTCTAATGCCTTTATCACTCCCTGCCTGTGCTATGAGTCAGGTCTGACTTGACAGCACATAACAACAACAGCCTGTGTCAACAGCAGAGCAAGCATTTCCCGGACAGACCCACACTGAGCAGTGAGCAATAATCAGGCTCACCTCCCTCTTCCCTGGCCAAGCAGCTGTGGCCCTCTTGGGCCAGTACTCTTTTGGGAGAGGTACCCTCAGGCCTCTGCCCTTTCAGAGGGGGCTTTCTCCTCAAGGCTACTGGCAAAAGGAAGCTGGAGTGCCACAAGTATATCTCCACAGTGTGGAGGGGGCTCTGAGCAGAAGACAAATGAGAAACCACCTTTGTAGCTTTAGGGTGTGCTCCTGTTGCACACTTGTGCATGCCTGCGAATACATACACTCTGCTGTGTACTCTCCAAGTTCAGCTTCACTGCCTAAATGCAGAGCATCTCAGGTGCACCCAGCCAAAAGCTGAGGGACACCCCGATCACACACATGTTGCTTTGGACTACTGTCTATATTTTCAGTTACGATACTTTTCCCTTCTGTTCTCTTTTGCCAAAGGCATATATGTTTTTGTTTTTGTTTTTTTTTAAATTAGGATTTGGGTGAAGATTTACAGAGTAAATTCACTTTTCATACAGCAGTTCACATATACTTTGTCTCATGTCATTGACCAAAATTTACAATGCAGCAGCTCCCCTCCCACTTCCTCCCCACAGTTACCTCCTCCCAGTGTCCATCCCTTCATACTCTGCTGCACCCTGAGCTATCTCCCTGTGCATAAGCAGCCCTTCCTTCTCCCATGATTGTTCTCTCCAGGGCGTGTGTCTACTTGAGGTAAATGTTTAACTCACATGCCTGTACTTTGTTTGGCTGGAAACCACAGTTGTGGGTTCAATTCCAGACCTGAAGGGCAGCTAGGGGCCATAGTCTCAGTGGTTACACCAGGCTCTATTGGACCAGCAAACCTGGTCCCCACCTTCTTTTTTTTTTTTTTTGCCTCCAAATGATTTTGAGTTTTGTTCCACATTGTTCTCCCTCTTTATGCAGGATCTCCTACATCCCTTCCAAGTGGATGGCAGTGGTAGCCGGGCACCATCTAGTTCTTCTGGTCTCATAGTTGTATAGGTTGCAGATCAGATGGTGTACCAGTCACTAGGACTGATTGTTTCCATTAATTTTGGTTTTCTTCTTTCTTCTTGATGAGGAGAGACCCGTTGTTGCATCTAGATGGCAGCTTCCTAGCTTTTAAGGTCCCAGTCGCTACTCGCCAAAGTAGTAGGTGGAACAATGTTTTGTATAGTATGTTATGCCAATTGAGCTTGATGTCCCCTGCGACTATGGTCCCAAGCCTGCAGGATCAACTACTTGGTCCCTCTGGGTAGCTGGCTGTGACCAAGCAATGACCATAACCTTGCCCCTTGTCAGCTCTACTATTGTTGTTGTTGTTGTTATTTGCCATCGAGTCGGCCCCGACTCACAGCGACCACTCCTTGGGTTTCCGAGGCAGTATCACTACGGAAGTAGGAATGCCCAACCTTCCTTCCGAGGAGTGGCTGGTGGGTTTGAACCGCCAGCCTTCTGGTTAGCAGTCAAGTGCCTTAGGCACTATGCTACCAGAGCTCCTACTATACACCTGGGAATTCTGATCATTCACATGAACTTATAGGCCCATTGTCTGCCAACCCTATATATGATCTTGGATACACTCTCCATTTAGACATACCTAATTGTTTAGCTTGTTCACTTATCTATCTGTCCCTATACCCATGTTTGCTTTCACTGACAACTCAGTACTGTATATGCAAAAGGATTCATATTTGTTGTCTGTACTGCCCATGTAACTCTCTATGTCTTTCTCATCCTCAATGCTGCCATATTGGTCACTCACATTTGGTACATTGCCCTTCTCTTCACCCAAATCAATATTTATCTCTATCTATCTAACAGCATTCCCTTCCCTCCCCTCCCACCCCTGGTAACCAACAAAGAAAATGTCCTCCAATATATAAACCTTTCCTTAACTTTTACAATAACGGACTAATACAATATTTGTCCTTTTGTGACTGACTTATTTCACTCAGCATAATGTCCTCCAAGTTCATCCACGTTATGCGGTGTTTTGCAGATTCTACATTATTCTTTAGCGTTGCATAGTATTCCATTGTGTGAATGTACCAAAGTTTGCTTATCCATTTCTCAGTTGTTGGACATCTAGGTTGTTTCCAAGTTTTGGCTATTGTAAATAGTGCTGCGATGAACATCGGCGTGCATACATGTGTTCTTGTTATGGCTTTCACTTCTTTAGGGTATATACCTAGTAATGGGATGGCTGGGTCAAATGGTATTTGTATTTCCAACTTTTGAAGGAATCGCCATACTGCTTTCCACAATGGTTGTACCATTTTACAGTCCCACCAGCAGTGTATGAGAGTCCCAATCTCTCCACAACCTTGCCAGCATTTGTTATTTTCTGTCTTGTTGAACAAAGGCATATATGTTGAACATCATTCAAAAGGTCAACATTATTTAAATGCATATTGAAAAAAAAAGCTCACAAGAGATAGAGCATCTAAAAGTCCTTTCAGTTGACTCTAAGAGCAGGTGCAAAGATAAACTGGCTTCATAAGGTGGTTAGCCAACACCCTGAAGACTGAACATCCCTGGAATTATGGAGATATATGATAGGTGCCAGGGCCAAGTTCCACAGTGGATTCAAGACCATTTTTTTTTTTTTATAAAGTGCTTTTAGGTCAGAGCTTAAGTGGCCATGTTTTCTGCTGCTCCCACCCTACTACCCCCTGCCTTCCACAAAAGATCTGTTCTTTGCCGCTGTGGTGTGTGACTTTCAGTAAATGAATCAAACCTCTCTGTCTCTGAGCTTCCTTATCAGCACATGAGGCTGGGGGGACTACCCTTCCTCAGACGGTTATGAGGCTTAGTTAATTAGTGCTTCGGATGCACTTTGATCTGCTCTGATGAAAGGTGCTTCCGAAGAGAGAGGCAATTGTAGTCTTTATTGGAGGTAATAATTTCACGCTCTTTCATATGGCTATTGGGAGATTTTTAATGGAAGCATAAAAGTAATTCCCATAAAACAGCATCTGTTATTACAAACTTATTTACATTTTTCATGGAGTAAAAAGTTTTAAAAAATAATAAATTGCAAGCTTTTAAGAGGGAGGAATGCCAAAGGCACACATGTGCACAGCCGCCCAGGCCCCGACATCTGTCAGGCAGACATCGTCCCACAGAGCCATGTAAACAGCTGCCCTCTCTTTCATGAGTCAAGAATGGGATTACACCAGAGCCAGCCAGTAAATCATAGCAAGTTTTAGGAGGGGAAATAAAATGGCTTGTTTGTGGCATCCAGTGTCTCCGGCATAAAAGTCATGTTGGAATTAAAATGATATAAATGCAAACATTGGGAAAGTGCTGTGGGATCACTTTCTGCTCACCCAGGGCCAGCATCTGTGACAAGCAAGGGTGACAAGCCCCGCCTGTGTGATGGCACCCACTTGTTCACTCCCTCAGCCCATTGGCCCAGGTCCCATCTTAAAGCACACTGAGGCATTGGGACTCCCAGTGTAACCCTGGCCATGGGAAACAACCTTTGGCATCTGGACACTCTGTCCTCAGCCAGTCTGATCACAGTATTTATTGACATCCCCACTCCTATGGCTCTGTTTGACATCAGGGGTGACCCCCATCTGAAGGGGCAGTACACAGGGTATAGCTAGTTTAGAGTTTTGATTAAACTCTCTCTAGATTTATGAGCTTAAAAGTAAAACCCGTTTGTTTTTTTCCAGCTAGCATTTATGAGTATTAACTGAGTCGCATGCACGGTGCTAAACCCATTATCTGCATTATCTCACGGCAACCCTGATAGGGGAGCACAGTTATTAATTTCACTCCAAAGAAGAAAAAATGGAAGCTTGGAGGGGTTCAGTGACTCGTCTGAGGTCACACAGCTTGTATTGGTAGAGCCAGTTTGAGCAGAGGCCCTTGGCTTCAGAGCCAGTGAGAGTAGGCTCATGGATCTCTGCCTTCTGTCCCCCTGGGTCAGACAGATGCTTACTCCCAACTCCTCTCCCCCAGCCAAAGGATGGTCACTGCCTATGCACTTCTGAAGGCATGGAGTCTGTAGGGAACCTGTGGAAAGGCCACCCTGGAATTCCCTGACCTGCACAGGGCCAGCCATGAACCTTTCTTACTCTTCAGGCATTGCCCTTAGAGAAGAATGAAAAGGACAGAAACAAACCCAAAGGCCTCTGGATTGTTGTTGTTATGTGTGATTGGGGAGAATTAATTATGAACCCCAAGCATGTGGGCCCTAGAGTGAGAGACAAGAAGAGGTCACTTTGGGGCTATGTTGCCAAGCCCTTCTCTAGCTGCAGGGCAGAACCCCAGAGGAGACACTGGACCATCACCTACCCTTCTGAATGTTTTTTTCTCTTGATTCAAACCAATGCTTTCATATCAGGACCCTGATAGGCTTGGTCTTTATCCCCTGGCTGGAGAGGCCTCTGGCTGGAACAACTTCAGATAGTCAAGTAATTACTCAAAAGCAGGCAGCACATGGCAAAACAGAAAGACCCAGGAGCAGCCAGCACTACAGTGTGAGGGAGACCTAATTCTAGCAGATTAGTGGCCATAGGGTAATGGGCTTTTTCCCTCTGTCACCCAAGTTTCCAGGACATCCAGTCCTACCATCTCCCAAATAGCCAAGACAACTAGATAGGTTGATTGGCCCAGTAAGACTCCACTGTTACTCCTACCCAGCCTTTAAGGGCAAGTGCCTAGCCTGCCTTATCCAGGACATCTCCCTGGATTCTACCCATAGGATAATCCCATTGGCTGATCTGCCTGTTCCTCACAGCTCCTGGCCTGTCCTCCCGTGTACCTGCCTTGCTCATCTTGGATAGTGAGCTCATTGAGAGCAAGAATGCCTGATGAAGTGCCACACAGGAAAGGGGCCAAGCAAGAGTTAGAGGAACCTAAACCTTCTCTAAAACAAGCACTCAAGATGCATTTATCATTACTGGTGATTGGAATGTGAAAGGAGCTCTGGTAGCACAGTGGTTAAGACATCTGGCTGCTAACCAAAAGGTCAGCAGTTTGAACTCACCTGCCACTCTGTGGGAGAAAGATGAGACACTCTGCTTCCATAAGGATTAGAAGCCTTGGAAACCCTATGGAGCTGTTCTACTCTGTTGTATAGGATCATTGTGTTTGGTTTTTGGTATAAGAAATGTGAAAGTTGGAAACAAAGAAAGAAGAATCAGTAGTTGGAAAATAACACTTTGGTGATAGAAATGATGCTGGAGATTACAGGATAGAATTTTGCAAGACTAACGACTAATTAATTGCAAATATCTTTTTTCAACATCATAAACAGTGACTATATCCATGTACCTCACCAGATGGGATACACAGGAATCAGATTGACTATATCTGTGGAAAGAGGTGATGGAGAAGCTCAGTATCATCAGTCAGAACAAGGCCAAGGGCCAACTGTGGAACACACCATCAGTTATCACTCATATGCAAGTTCAAGTTGAAGCTGAAAAAATTAAAGCAAATCCACAAGATCCAAACTATGACCTTCAGAATATCTCACCTGAAGTTAGAGACCATCACAAGAATAGATTTGACACATTGAACACCAGTGACCAAAGACCAGACAAATTGTGGGAATGACATCAAGGACATCTACATGAAGAAACTGACTGGAAGAGATCCATATTTGTGCCAGTTCCAAAGAAAGCAGAATGCAGAAATAATTGAACAACATCATTAATATTGCACACAAGTAAAATTCTGCTGACAATTAATGCAAAAATGATTGCAGCAGCACACAGGGAACTGCCAGAAATTCAAGCTGGATTCAGAGAAGGACATGGAATGGGAGATATCATTGCTGATGTCAGGTGGATCTTAGCTGAAAGCAAAGAATACTAGAAAGATGTTTACCTGTGTTTGAATCATAACATATTAACATATTTGGATTATAACAAGTTATGGATAACATTGAGAATAATGGGAATCCCAGAATACTTAATTGTGCTCCTGAGGAACCTGCACATACACAAGAGACAGTCATTTGAACAGAACAAGGGGATCTGAGAAGCTGGCCTATATGAAGAACAATATGTCATCAGGATTCGAGGAAGACTCACTAACAGCCTATGATATGCAGGTGACACAACCTTGCTTGCTGAAGGTGAAGAGCACTTGAAGTACTTACTGATGAAGTTCAAAGATTACAGCTTTCAGTATGAATCACACCTCAACAAAAAGAAAACAAAAATCCTCACAACTGAACCAATAAGCAACAGCAAGATAAATGGAGAAAAGATTGAAGTTGTCAGGGATTTCATTTTACTTGGATCCACAATCAATACCTATGGAAGCAGCAGTCATAAAATCAAATGACATACTGCATTGGGCAAATCTGCTGCGGAAAAAAAAAAAAAAAGTGTTAAAGAGCAAAGAGTCACTTTGAAGACTAAGGTATGTCTAACCCAAGCCATGATACTTCCAGTCGCCTCATATACATTCAAAAGCTGGACAATGAATAAGGAAGACTGAAGAAGAATTGATGCATTTAAATTATGGGTTTGGCAGAAAATACTGAATATACCATGGACTGCCAGAAGAACAAACACATGTCTTGGAAGAAGTACAGCTGGAATACTCCTTAGAAGTGAGAACGGTAAGACTATGTCTCGTATTTTGGACATGCTATTAGGAGGGACCAGTCCCCAGAGAAAGACATCATGCTTGGTAAAGTAGAGGGTTAGAGAAAAAGAAGACGACCTCCAGTGAGAGGGGTTGACACAGTGCTGCAACAGTGGGCTCAAACGTAGCAATGATTGTGAGGATGGTGCAGGGCTGAGCAGTGTTTCGTTCTGTTGTACATGTCATCACTATGAGTCAGAACCAACTCAACGGCAACTAACAACAGCAAATCTTCTCTGGTATGCAGGCCTTGGTGTGCCCAGAATCTCTGCACACCACATGGGACAGTGTGACAAGCATCAGTGTATTCCCCTGTCCATCACTGAGCAGGCTGACCAGGAAGGTGCCCAACTGAGATGACACATGGCATCCCCCTTGCACCATCCTAGGGAGGCTGAAGCCCAGGACACTCGGGTAAGGCTATTCCAGATACACCTGGAATGAAAGCAGGGGAAGCTTGGATACCTCTGTAAACTGTTTAAGGAAAGATCTAAATGAGGGGCAAGGATGGGTGGTCAAAATGTAGAATCAGCTCCCCGCAGGGTGGAGGCATTTGGCTCCAGAGGAACTGAAGACACAGGCTGTAACCACAACCCATAGCAGAATAGGTCAGAAGCTGAAGAGGGTGGGAATATGAGGAGCATCCCATCTCTTGAAAGTTGGAGACATTGATAGTGACAGCAGCAGCACCATTGTGTATAGCCCCTTGAAGTATGTGTTTTCTAGTCAAGGATGTTAATGCTTAGAGAAATTCATGACTTTGTCCAGAGACAGCTGGGACTCAAACCTGAATCCAACCTAGAGTATAAACTCTTAACCTTTCTTGCTATCTTGGAGGAGCTGGTATCTGGTCTCATCTTGAAGGTAGATACAGTGCAGTTGTAGGATAACGGGACTATTATAGAAGCAGTAGGCCTGAGGTAGGGGAGGAAGACAAAGATTTGACCAAGTAGGAATGGCCGTTTGGAGGGGCTGTGGTTCCCTGAATGAAACCCTTCTGTAGCCCCTACATGCTGCTGACCTGCCAAAAGTCATGGTCAGCAGTCCTCCAGGAGGACTGAGCATGGCAGATACAGACATCAGCCTTCTGGGGCCCTGAGACCCACACTGTTGGTGTAGTGTAACTGCATGCATGGGCAGTGACAGCAGTCACCCAGTCACAGCAGTCACAGCAGTCACAGGGCCTGGAGTGGGGAGGCACTTGTCTTGTGTAAACCCTTCTTTCCAGAAGCTGAATGAATTATTAGGATGTTAGAATTGGAAAGGCCCTTCAAGTCCATCCACTTTATGGATAAGTACTATTGATTGAGGGCTCTCTGTGCCATGACCTGGTGCTTACTGTGCATTATCTTGCTCAGTATTCACAACATCCCTGTGTAATCGGTACTCTGATTACCCCATTGTACAGGGTGAAGAGAGAAGACAGAGATATGTCCAAGACACAGACACAAGCCATTCTTAACCATTCTGGGGAGTGGTGGGTGTTGCCTCCTTAGCCACTGCAGGTGCCCAGTTGCCCTGTCCAGAGGCACAGGGCTCTGTATTTAAAGAACTCTTGGGAGGGCATCTGTTCATCCATTCCACTTTGTTGCAAACATTTTTAACTTGGAAACTAGAAAACATTCTGGATCCCCACCTGAAAACTTGAGAAAGCTATTACCTCTGCTGTCCCTTCTTGGCAGTCTGGAATGGTCCAAAGTGGCCACAACCCCACGGCCTGGTTTCTTTAGGCTGTTGCTGCCCAGGAAATAGGATGGGCTTGTCAGCAAGAAGTTTTCCTGGAAACAAATCTAGATTCATGCTCACCCAGCTGCAACCTTGAACGACAAGGCCAGGCACATTCTGGCAGAAGAGTAGCCTATACACCTCTAACAGTAGTAATGCAGGTGTGATCCATAAGGCTGTCATGGGCTGTTTTCATTGGATGTATCTGGCCTGAGCTATGGTCTTTTCAGTCACCTCATATGCATGTGAAAGTTGGATAATGAATATGAAGGCAGGAAGAAGATTGATGTGTTCAAGTAATAGCATTGGCAAGGAATACTGGCTATACCACAAAGTGCCAAAACAATGAACAAATCAGTCTTAGAAGAAGTACAACCAGAATGTTCCTTAGAAGTGTGGGTGGCAAATCTGTGACTTGCTTCAAACACTCCATCAATAAAGACCAAACTCCAGTAAAGAACATCATATTTGACAGAGGGCTAACAAAAATGAGATAAACCCGCCACGTGACACAATAGTGACAACAGTGGACTCCAACATACCAAGGAGCATAAAGATGGCACAGGACTGGCAATGTTTTGTTCTGTTATATGTAAGGTCACCATGAGTCAGAGGCAACTTGATAGCAACATTGTAGGTATGAGATCTACTGCTCCTTTGATGTCTAGCTTTCTTCCTCACATGCAGGTTCTTAACCTTTAGGCCCTCTGTGAGCTCAGATTATAAAATGGTGCTGGTTGCTTGTATAATACTGGTTCCCAAAGTATTACCCCCAGGCTTCTGGACCAGACGGTCAGGTCTGAGCCAGCATTCTGTTTGACAAGTGCTCTGTGATGCTGATGCGGGCTAAAGCTTGAGAATTAGTGATGTAGAGAACATGGAAGAACATTCCTTTACTGAAATTCCTTCACAGAGAGCTTTGGGAGAGGGTCTGTCAGAAATTTCTGGGCACAGGCAGAAGTGATGGGCACAGTTTTGGGGCCTCACAGTCAGCAAGGGCAGAGGGCTAGGGCACATACTGTGTGTCTGTACCACTCCACACCCCATCCAGCGTTGGCTTGATGTCTATGACATACGGTGTTGGAGACACACAGTGGCAACTCAGGCAGCTAAAGAAGCCCAGCACCAGGACCAACTGAGGCACGGTCAGGGGAAACAGGAGAGGATGGGACTGTGGCCATCAGGCCATACAAGAGGTGGCAGCTCAGGGAAGTCTGCATGCTCTAACCTCAGCCCAGCGCACCTGTGCAGGTGTGAGGCAGACAGACCAGGAGGGTACCGTCATGGAGGGAGCTGGGAGCTGGTGGCACGTGGTCTTGAGCTTCACATGCAGAGAAAGCTGCTCTTCACAGCCTCTCTCAGCCACCTTGCAGGTCAGGCCCACAGATAGCTCTGCCCAGTCCACCAGCCCCTCAAGCTCTTTGGCCCAAGTGCAGGCTGCTTCCATCTGTGGGCTGGTCCTCCATCATGCTGCAGCTACCGGACGTGCCCTACTCCTGCCTGTCTGGGCACTCACTGCCTCCTCCTCAGACTTTCTCACCAGGGATGAAATTAATGGGGTTGTTGTAATCTGATCAGTCCTTCTGGCAGCAGCTGTATTTACAGCAGGAAAATAAACATTCACTCTTTGTGTAATACTTAAAATGGGCCCTTATTCCAGTGACCCTGTGACCCTGTGCCTGCACACAAAAGCTGACCCTGGTCCCTCCTCTCAGAAGTAAGCCCAGGTAGAGGGAGGGCAGCCTGGACACCGCACACTCCCCCACAATGGGTGTGAGTTGGGCTCCCCATGAGAGTCATCTGAGCACACTTCCTTGGCAATACACCCACCAGGGAGATGCCCACCAAAAATGGAAAGCTGAGTTTACACCCTTAAGCAGTTTCAAGGTGTGTCTTATTCTAAATTAGCTACCCCCTGTGCTCCTCACAGGAGCTGTAGTCACCCAGTAGTTAAGGCATTCGGCTGTTAACCAAAAGGTTGGCAGTTCAAACCCATCAACTGCTCTGTGGGAGAAAGATGATGCAATCTGCTTCTGTAAAGATCTCCAGCCTTGAAAACCCTATGGGACAGTTCTACTCTGTCACGTAGGGTTGCTATGAGTCAGAGTCAACTCGATGCCAGTGGGTTTTGGTTTTTGGTGCTCCTCACTCTTGGAAAAATAGTCAAGGCAGCTGTGCCAGATGTGGTAAGAAAAGTTTATTCCCAGTTTTCGATCCGAGAATGTGGATGGGTATCAGGAAAGGTCTACCACGTGAACTCTCACCCTACCTTCTCCCTGAAAACTCTTCTTCCTGTTCTGTCCCTTGCCCACGTGTTGGTCACTTCACTCAATCTGGTGGAACACAGTGCCACCAGGATTTCCTCAGGAGGAAGCTGTGCATGCCTAGCAACACTGCCCTGCTCAGAATGTCTCGGGTGCTCTCAGCCACTTCTTTGGCAGTGTTTTTTGCGCTGCCTGCAAGGCGGGTTCCCTGAGTGATGAGAGGCAGCCTGTGTGTGAAGGATCCTACCCTGACCCCATCCACCCCACTAATCACAGACTGGGGATTGTGCTCTGTGGTTATACCCCGTCGCCCTCTAAGAATGAGCTCTGTTCCTGAAGCCTCCAGAAGTTACTCGGGGCCCATCTTCAAGTTGGGTGAAGCCATGTTTGAGCAAAAGTAGTCATAGGAATTGCTTTCTGCTGTGGCTCTGAAATGCTTTAAGCTCTGACAATAATAAAGGAAGTGTGACTGTCCAAGGACCACGGACATAGTTCAAAACCCACAAGAGTGCAGTGAGTGAGGGGAGGAGTGTCTCAAGAAACCTCATTCCTTGGTGTCTGAAAACTTCTCCCCAGCAGCAGGTACCCCATCTAAAGGAGACTACCAGCCAGAGCTGTGGGGTGGGCCAGCACCTCAGTGACCAAAGGGTCCCAGACTAGGTCTGCTAAGTGAATAAAGAAATCTCTATGAAAGTGGACCCCAGCCCCTCACTCTCAGTACCTTTAATTGTGAAATGGGATCAATAAGGGATCTGTCAACACTCATGGAAGCAGCAGTCTAGAAATCAAATGACATGTTGCATTGGGCAAATCTGAGGCAAAAGACCTCTTTAGAGTGTTAAAAAGCAAAGATGGCACTTTGAGGACTAAGGTGCACCTGATCATGCCATGATATGTTTAGTGGCTTCACGTGCATGTTAGAGCTGGACAGTGAACAAAGACCACAGAAGAATCGATGCCTTTGAGTTATGGTGTTGGTGAAAAATACTGAAAATACCATGGGATGCCATAAGAATTAGTAAATTTGTCTTGGAAGAAGTATAGCTAGAATGTTCCTTCGAAGCAAGAATAGTGAGATTTCATCTCACGTACTTGTTATGTGTTCTCAGAAGGGACCAGTCCCTAGAGGACATCATGCTTGGTGAAGTTGAGGGTCAGTGAAAGGGGGAAGACCCTCAGTGAGATGGATTGACGCAGTGGGTGCAACAATGGGCTCAAGCACAGGACTGATTGTGAGGATGGCACAGGACTGGGCAGTGTTTCATTCTGTTGCAGATGGGTCACTATGAGTCAGAACTGACTCGATGGCATTTAACAGCAAAAACAAAGGGATTTAAGCTCAGGGACTTGGCTCCAAAGCCCATGTTATTTTCACTAGACAAGCTGTTATGCTGGCAGGCTACCCTCTCCCTGCGTCATCTGGCCGTGCATGTGCGGTGGGGCCAGGAACACCTTGGCACACAGGGCAAGGAGCACCAGTTTTCACATCAAGATTTTAGATTCCTGCTTTAAGTTCTGAGCCCCTACCAAAACGTGCCACATAACAGACACTTCCTTTAGATGGAAATGTATGTGAACTCTAATAAATCTGGGCTAGAGAATTGGATGATGGCCCTTGAGATGAAGAGACCACTTGGCCCAGAGTCTTCCCCTGCACCCTGGCCTTTGGGTTGGTACAGCTGGTATATGTCGAGGGGTAGGGTTCCTGGCTATCTATCACCCTCTGCATTCATGAACTCTGAAGGTTAGTATGAAGGGTGTAACCCCTCTACTTATATGGATGGAGGTCATTGTCTTCCTGGAGAGCTAATCCCCTGGGGTGAGCCCCCTGGGAGTGTCTGCAGCCTAACCTGGGTGTCAAGCACCATGTTGGTGGCGATAAGGTTGGGGAAAAAAATGTAGGTGCTAGTGCTGCCCTTACTGTGCTTAAGGCACACAACACACCACAAAACACACTTCAGTCTGGTCACTTTTCAGAAAAGTTTCTGCTACTCCTCCCTTCTCCACAGGTACATTCTTTGTTCATAGTTACCTGCCTGCTTGTCTGTGCCTGCACCTGGCAGGGGCTAGGTTTTCTTATGCCTGTGCCAAGCAGCAATAGGGCCCAATACAACTCTCAGAACGTGATCAGCATGGGGCCACTACCACACACAGGGCCTTTTGGGGTGGGGGGAAGTTATCCATGGGGAGGGGTGGGTCCCACAGCTTCCTTGGCCGCCTGCTTGCTGAGAGCTTGTGTTTTCTCCTGCAGGAATGGTTTTCCAAAGCAGACGGCAGCTCAGCTGATTCTGAAGGCCATCTCCAGTTACTTCGTGTCAACAATGGCCTCTTCAATCAAAACAGTGTATTTCGTGCTTTTTGACAGTGAGAGTATAGGCATCTATGTACAAGAAATGGCCAAGCTGGATGCCAACTAGGCTGAGGAACTACAGAAGCAGCTCCCACCATGTCCCCCGCCTCCAATTTGAAAGAAAGAAGAGAAAAAGGCAAAAAAGAAAAAAAAAAAAAAATCCCCTTCACTCCTATTGGGAGGCGGGAACCCTTTCATTTTCAATTTTGCTCATCTAGGGAAAACAAGGTTTTGGTTTTCAGTTTAATTGTTTTTGACCTTTTAAAATGTTTTTACGTTAGCACTGATAGTTGGCATTACTGTTGTTAAGCACTGTGTTCCAGACCGTGTCTGACTTTAGTGTAACCTAGGAGAGTTTATAGTTTTATTTTAATGAAACCCTCATTGGCACGGAGCAGTGGGAAAAAGCAGTGTCTCTCACATGTGGCAGAATCCAGGAAGCTCCATTTTGTAACCGTATGTTGTGGTGCTTTATTGTACACCCAGTGGCATTCTTTTTACTATAATGTTCTTTTTTTTTTTTTCTTTTCGTCAATAAGAAAAGAAAAATCATGAATTTGCAACAGACCTATTTTTTTTGTTTACTTACCGAATAATGATGGATTTGAAAATGAAAGATTTAAAAGGCAGAACAGAACCTGTTGTCCTTAATTATATTTGCAATTTGGAATTTGTGTGAATTGATTTAGTAAAATGTTAAGCTGTTATTATGACTGATGTGTTTCAAGTTATTGTGCTTGTGAGTCCTAAGTCTTGAGGCAGAAGGCTTGGGTGGGGCAGCCTACCCACTCCCAGGGGCACCACAGTGACTACTGCAGTACGGATGGGTGGTGCTGTCTTCAGTCCCCTAGTGATTTGTATAAGGAGTTCATGAAGTCTCTCCTTCCATCCTTGTATCCCTGTTTGACAGATAAGGAAACAGATGTGCCCAAAGCCATGCAGGTAGCAAGTGGCAGTGCTGGCACTTGAGCCCAGGTCTTCAGACTCTGAGCCCAGCTCCTTCCTACCACCCCCTACTCCTGACAGTCTCTCTGGCTCATGGTTGGGCCTTGGTGCTCCTGGACCACTTGCCGGATGGAGTTGGAGAGGCCTCGAGCCCTCTGCTGGGGCTGTGTTGGGCATGTCATCCGTGCAGGCCAGAAAAGGGAGGTGCCAGGAACTTTCCAAGAGCAAGCTCTCACCACTCAAGTCCCCAGGACCTGCTGTCAATTTTTACATGCTTTCTCACAGCCAAGGGTGTTTAGGGATGTAGATTATTTAGAAAGATCCCAGATGGACCAAAATAACTAAAATACATTAGCAAAACAGTTACTGCTTCAAAGGGCACTTTTGCCTTACTCTAACTTTGTCTAAAATGCACGAAAGACTGCTTCCATCTCTTTAAAAAGAAAGGACCTACTTCTAAAACAGACTGATGAGGAAAAAATAGCAGTCCCCTGCTTATCATGGGTGAATGTAAAATCTTATTTTTCCTTGCCAAACTGTACCTAATGAAATAGAAATAGAAGGCAGTAAACCACCCTGTGGCCAATCTCCTTTTTAACACAAAGGCAACTACTTCTAACTCAAATCTGATAGATGACTTCCAAATGTCTTCTAAATACATGGTATTTTGAAGACTTCTACATTTCTTTTTCCAAGAGCTTTGCTGGGTCTAGATTATGTATTCCTATTTCTTGATTAGAGTTTGACCGAAAAAAGAGAAAAGGTTAAGTGCTGTCTTTTCAAGATGTATTTTACAGTGATAGCACATCATATATGACTTCTGCAGACTCCTAAGATCATTGTTTCTACAGGTAGAATTGGCAGTGACCCAAAGAGGGTGATGAGAAATAAACTGGCTATCAGTGAAAATGAGGAAAAATCTCAGTTAAATAGATTTGACACAAGAGCCACAAAAACGGGCTCGCTCACAAATGTCAAAGATCATAGTGATGGCTGAACAATGTTTCCTTCTGTTATACGTAAGCTGACTCGGTGGCAACTAACAACATTGCTAGCCCATTCATCAATAATGGATACTCATTCCCTGTGTGCCCTGTGTTGAGTCCTTTATGGGCATCGTTTTGTTTTGCCTTGTCCTTGCAACAGTCCTAAATAGCAGCTTCTGTTGTTAGGTCCATTTTACAGCTGAGAAGACTGAGGCTGAGAGAAGTGAAGCAGCTTACCTGTTGTCACAATGCTAATAAGTGACCACATGCAAACCCAGAGATAGTGACCACTGGGATGAAAGATCCCTGATGGTACCCTCTAATCTTAAAAAGTCCACTTGACCTTGATTAAAAAGACAAACAACAGGAGCTCTGGTAGCACAGTGCCTAAGGCATCTGACTGCTAACCAGAATGTTGGTGGTTCAAACCCACCAGCCACTCCATGGAAGACTGGCAGTCTACTTCCATTAAGATTTACTGCCTCGCAAACCCAATGGGGGTCGCTATGAGTTGGAATCAACTCAATGGCTAGTATTTCTAATTTGGAGATAGAAACACAGATGAACATATAAATGGAAACAAGGTTTAAATGGCTTCCCAGTGAATCTTCCTTTAACTTGGGAGAAGGAACATCAATAGAACCAAATCCTGCATTTTGCAAAGATCATCCCATCCACTAGATGTCGCTAAAAGGATTAAGAAAATAGAAAAAGGGCCACCAGTTTCTGCTCTTCCTTGTGATTGCACGAAAGAATAAATTGCATTTGTCAGGGTTTGCATGAATTATTTACCATAATCACCTAAATGTTTCTAAACTTTCAATAATCCAAAGTGCATTGTGCCCCTGAGATGTGGGTTCATTGAAGAAATACTTTTCAATGAAACTGAGGGAAAGAGAGCCAACCAACCGCCTGGGATTCCCATCATCTCTAAACCACCCAGTTAGTTTTTAAAACTGGAATCAGAAAGTGTCTTCTGATGTCAGCTTCATGCTTAGAGGGGGGAAAACAAAGCTCTTTCCTTTAAAAAATTGGTGCAACTGCAAGGAACATTTTGATATGTACACATGCCTCTATTCAAAAGACACGTTTTGCAGTTGGTAAAATTTACCAAAAATGAAATTTTGTGAGTACAAAAATCCTGGAGTTCCTAGAGAGGTGAGTCGTGTTCCTCAAGCCGCCTATACACTGTCAGCTGTGTTGGAGCCAGACTTGGAGTGAGTGCCAGGAGGGAACAGAGCCGCCTCATTACCCACTGTCATTGTGCCCAAGTACCCCCCCCCCCATCACCACACACACACACCGGGCCCATACAACCTGGGGATTGACAAGGGCAGAAGGCAGAAAGGCTTTCTGTTTCTGAGGAAATAATCCTTGCTCTTGGCAGCAGGGTTCTGCCCCGAATTATCCAGATGACTTCCTCAGCGCTCTTCCATGAGCCTCTTTAAATGACTATCTGAGATCAAACACAACTCCATGGCTCTAACTGGGACTAAACTGACAATAATAACTACTGTGTGTTTGTATACATGTGCACATGCATGCACACACACACATACCAGTCCTCTGCATATATCATTTTCATTTACTTCCCATGGCAACCTCATGAGGTAGGTAGGTAATACTATACCTGAGTTGCAGATGAGGGACAGAGAAGTGAGGCATATTCTCCAAGGTCACACCGCTATGAATGGTAGAGCTGGGATTTGAGATTAGCTCTGTCTGACTCCACAACCAGAGCTTTCCTCACTCCCCCTGGAGCTGGGCCTTCGTTTGGTATCCACTCAACATTCTGTTCCCCAGTTAGGAAGGGCTTCTTGCCTGTTCGTGGACAGGTTCTGTGTAGCTAGCCCTGGGAGCATAAACAGAAGCTGTTGATGACAGACAAATAGAAATGTGTATTTAAGGCAGTCCAGTGGCCAAGAAAGATTCATTGAGTACTCACAGTGAATGAGGCTTCAGATTGAGGGCCTCTGACAAAGGCAGGTGAGATGTTGCCTCTGCCTCGTGGAAGAGGGACCCACAGAGAAATGCCTGAATAGTCTTGGGGTTCAGCAGGGGCAGTTTTGTTCATTGGCTCAGTGGGCTTAGGGAGGGTTTCTTGGAGTAGATAACTGCATGTGGACATCGTAGGAGGGATTGGAATCTTCTAGACCAAAAGTGCAAGGTAATAGATAGGTAGCCCCAGTGAAGGACAAGGAGGATTTTCACCTGTATCTCCATTAAGAGCCCCTCCAGGACAGAGCCACTTCAGCCCTGGCCTCTGCTCCCAGCCTCCGTCCCCAGCATTTGGAGCTATCCATCCATGGATTTGTTTATCTGACAGAATTCCTCCCTGACATTCAGGGTCAGAATGTGGTCACAGCTGCAGTTAGCCCTGAAGAAAAACTGGCTTCCACTAAGGCAAAGAGAGAGAAAGACATAGGTAGCCATCTCCCTTTCTCACCAGAGAAAGAAACACGCGCGCACACACGCGCATACACACTCCCAGGGTGCCCATGGCTGTTGGTGCTCAGAAGGCTGGAAGCCCCAAGGGAACCCATCAGTACGGGCAGGCTCCCCTTTTGCTTCGGTGTGTCACTCAGGCTGTGTCATCAGGCACCTGCGTGGTCTGGCTTTCCTCTCATCAGAGGCAGCAGTGTGTGTGTGTGTGTGTTGGGTTGGGGGCGGGATGCTGGTCTGACATTTTCATTAGCAACCGCGGTGTTTAATTTTCCCTGCTAGGCGCCACCAGCTAGCACGTTATCTAGGGAGCTGGCCTTGGTGCCGCCTTAGAGCAAGCCACCTGAAGGCGCTGGGGAGGGAGGAGGGTCCTGGGGCCACTCCCAGCCGAGAAGAAAGGGAAACACTCAATGGCAAGGGTGAGGCCACCTTTTTCTTTGGATTTTCTTCTATTTATAACTGAGCCTGTTTTGTTTGCTTCTGGGGCCCCTGATATCAAAATAATATCACATGACCCTCCTGACAGGCAAAGCAATAAAACTGCTCATTAATCCCCGGTCCCCATCACCACCCCTCCTTGCTCCTCAGCAAAGGTGTGTAAATAGATTGGCCTTTCCCTGACCCCTACAGCCCAACCCAGCCTGCTGCTTTGTCAAACTCAGAGAATGAGTGTCTTAGAAACTCTCCCCATAGAAGCACTTTCCTTCTCCCTCCTTCATCCCACACCAATGCGAACCCCAACTCATACACACACACTTTCACACATTCATACACACACTCACAGTCATACACACATACACAGTCATAACGCACACACACAAACACACATTCTCACACGTATTCATACACTCACACACACTCTCACACTCTCACATGCACTCATGCACACACATTCATACACGTACACCCAGTGCATACACTAACACATACACACTTGCATATACTTGCACAACACACTTGCACACTCACACACATACACTGACATTTTCACACACATTCACAACTCACACACATGCACACTCACACATTCACAATCACACTTACTCATATTCACATAATGAAACTCCAGAGACCCTGTGTCTGCAGAATATAGAACTGAGAGACATGCAGAGAAACATCCTGAGACCCTGAGCAGAAATCAGCCAGAACTCTTATAAGTGGAATTTCTCTGTGAAGAGATCCTCCATGGTCCATCTGACCTGTGTGAGATGACAAGAATGTGTGTGGATCTTCTGCTTATAGCCACCTAGAGAGTGCTTAGACCCCTCTAGGGTCAATAGGGAGAAGGGTACCCTCAGCAGAAGCAGCAGTCACGGTGCTGTGAGGATGGAGCTCACATATCTGTGAGGATGTCCCCTAAGTACATGTGTCAGGTTATATGCTCACTGTAGAATAAGTCCTCTGATTGTCCCCGTGGCCCTGATGTCACAAGGTCAAGGTCACTGCCTTGGCTTTAAGTTGTTGTCCACACTTCAAAAAACCCAAACCCACTGCCATCAAGTTCCAACATACACCTTAAGACAAGTAGAAGTGACCTACACGGTTTCCAAGGCTGTAAATCTTTATGGAAGCAGACTGACTCTTTCTCCCACAGAGTGGTTGATGGGTTCAAACTGCTGACCTTTTGGTTAGTAGACAAATGCTTTAACCACTGTGCCACCAGAGCTCCTGGTCACACTTTGTTGTTGTTGTTGTTGTTATGTGCCATTGAGTCGGACCCGACTCATAGCAACCCCTCCTTGGGTTTCTGAGGCAGTATCACTACGGAAGTAGATTGCCCCATCTTCCTTCTAAGGAGTGGCTGGTGGGTTTGAACCACCAGCCTTCTGGTTAGCAGTCAAGTTTTAGGGAGGGCAAAAAGCTCAGGGAGTCCAGGAATGACACCCTCCAAATCTTTTTGTCTCCAAAGCTCTGAATGATGATCACAGTGGGGAATACTGGAGCCCTGAAGGGCTCAGTGGCCCCAGGTCCCCACCAGTCCTCTCCCACCCTGAGCCCTTGGACAGGCAACTCTGATCCAAACTATATCAGTTGTTATGCCACCTCCCCAGCCCCATCCAGCATTCCCATGGATGAGCCTGGCTCCCTCTGGAACAGGTGATGGTGCCTCCTTTTCTGACCACCATCACCGTGGGCCTCGGTCGGGACCCAGGCGCAACCCTCTCAATCCAGCTGCCTGTGCATTCCCTCACCATGCTATCTGGGAAACCTGATATTTCTATACCTTGAAACGACAAGGCTTCCTAAGCTTAAGAGAATAAATTAAAGTTGAGTTCAAGTAGGCTCAGCTGTGGCGGATGGGCAAATTGATTTGCTTCCCATCTGGGAGATTAAATTCCACTGCCCAAAAAATGGCAATGGGGTAATGAGCTGTCAGTCAAACAGTGCAGAGCCAGAGCTGGACACATAATTGAAACCCGACAGCTCCTCATTATGTCCCACGTAGGTCCTAGCTATAGACTTGCACCTTGAGGAGGTTCTCTGAAGCCTAGGACTAACTAGTGTATTCTTCCACAGGGAAATACACACCTTGGGCAAGGGTTGGGTTAATCTTACACAACTTCCACTTAACCCAAAAAGCTTATGATATATTCATCAACAGCTACTGACAATCTCTCTAAGATTTAATTATGAGCAAACCCAAACAACTGGAAGGATGTTGATGACTTCTACCAAGATTACACCCAAGAGACATTGCTTCCCAGGGGCTTGCACGTCAAAATGCTTCTGTGCCTCCTTAGGTGTTTCCCCAGTCACCCCAGGGCTTCTCAAAGGGCAGCACCCCTAAAACCATCACTTCACGTCACACAGCCATTTACAGCATACAAAATACATGCGCATACAAGTCAGGTTCAATCCCCACAACACCTTAGGCTAATGGACCAGTGTCTCCATTTTAGAGATAAGGAAACTGTGGCTGACAGAAGTTCGGAAGCTGTCTTCTAATGTCGAAATGGACCTAGAAATGGAGAGAGGCTGGCCTCCTCTCCAACCTTCCCTCATACCTCACTTCCTGGCACTCTCTCTGTTGCACTGTTACTGAGCACATACTTCGGCCTAGAACACACTACTGCCTCCTTGTATCTGTAATCTTGCACAACCTTGCAGTTCTCTCATCTTAGACATCCCCTCTGCCTCCTCCAGGAAGTGTTCCCTGACTCCAACGCCTAGGTTCAGTGCCTCCCTCGGTGAGCCCTGCACCACTAGTCACAGTGCTTCTGTGGCTGTCTGAACTCTCTGGTCAAGTCCTGTACTAGGCCCTGGGGTCAGAGAAGAGAGCAAGACAAAGGAGACCCTGCCTTCTGTGAAGGCAGCAGCAGGCTGCACCCTCGGTGCTTAGCCCAGACAGCGTGGGCCAGGTAGGGGTCCACCCACAGTGGCTGCCTGGATCACTGGCCAGGCTGAGCCTTCCAGGGCCTCAAAGGCCAGTCACCAGGCAGAGTGCCTGACTCAGAGAAGGAAGGAGAACCTGGGCTTCTCTTCATGCCCACTCCAAAGACATCCCTGACCCTCTAGCCATTAGAAGTTAGTCCAGGGGTAGCTGAGAGCTGCCCACCACCACAAGGCACACGACATCTTTAGAGAGAAGCCTGACATTGGCACTAGGCCCGAGCTTGGCATACTCTTGCCACACCCTCTAACCACAGCCTAGTCACATGGCATCTGGTGCTTCCGTTCTCCCTGGCTCCTGCCTTAAAAAGGGAGTGGACATGGGACCTTTCTGGCTTGATGCTAAATCCATGTTATCAATAAACAGAAGCAGCCTTGGCACTAGTTTGCAGGAGACACATATGAACTACTTCAGCTGGAGAGGTCCCATCTGCATGCCAGTGAGCTTGGGTATATACATTTTACAGACACAAGTATTGGCCACAGGGAATGTGACCTTAGTGGGCCACAAGCCGCATGTCCTGGTGACCCTACATGCACACTCACAGGAAGAGTCTCCTTACAGCACCAGAGATGGAAGGACCAGGTCCCACTGCTAACTCATTCCAAAGTCCTAAGCCTTGGTCCTGGTACCAGCAGACTCCTACACAAGGAAAGAGGTCACTGATGGCAAGGGCAGGCACAGTGGACCTGTGAGTCTCCAATCATTTCCTTACAGCCCATGTGCTGCCCCCTGCCACCCAGATCTTCCACCTCCTCCAGAGAGGGAAGGATCTTGGGCAGAATCACCATGGCAGCAGGGCCTTCAAGATCCCATAGTGAAACTCAGAGCTATCTGCCACTGCCATTGTCTGGTGAAAAACAACAGAACAACCCAGCCAGGGTATGCCTGCCCACTGAGAGTAGCAGGTGTGAGCACTGTGTCAATAGACTAAGGAGCACCTTCATGCATTCTCTCATCAATCCTCCAACAACTCTGCAAAGTGTACGGTATCTCTGTTTTCCAGGTGAGGGAACCAGGATCAGAGAGGTAACAAGACTTACACGGACCACACAGCAGACACTTGGCATAATCAGGATCCAAAGCTGTGAATGGCTAACTCTGAAGCTCATGCTCTCATTCACTCTGGAATGCTGCCTCCAATATACATTGAAAAGTGTATTATCCCATTTTCCAGATGAGGAGAAATGAGGAGAGGAGATGATCAGCAGCTCACCCGAGGTCATAGTTCTAGTAAGGGGAGGAGATGCCTGCATGAATCAGGCCTCCAAGGGTTCAGGCTTCCTCCTAGGCCTCCTGGGTAGAAACCAGGCCTCCAGCAAAGTCTTAATAGACACATAACCTGCCCAAGCTCTGCTCCTCCACAGGTTGGGGTCCTGGCCGGGCCTTCCAGTAATTAGTGGGCTCTCGTTAAGACCCAGTCGCGCCATTCTTGGGCCAGGGCTTGTTTTTGTTCCCATGCGTAGGCCCTCGCAGGAAGGCCAGGCGCACGTGCACAGCCCCATAAATCCAGCCGGCGTCGCTCATTACAACGTTCCGCTTCACGACTCCGCCAGCTCCAGCCCAAGAAGCTTCACTAGGCCGGCAGGCCTCCCTGCAGCCAGGCTCAGCTGCCCCAAGCCGCCCTGCAGCCTCAGACATGAGCTCATCCAGCGCGCGGCGTGTGAGGAAGTGGCCGGGCGGCACTCTCTGCAGTCGGGGGACAATGTGCCTATTAAGGCCTGTCAGCCCCCTGCCACCCCATCCTGCCCCGCCCCGCCAAAACAGGACCACCCCACTCTCAGCCCTGCCCAAACTCTGGAGGACTGTGCTTCTTGAAGCCAAATCATAAGGATGTGGCCCCACTGAGCCAGTTCACTCAGTGAATGGCCACAAGAGGTCCAAGCAAGGTAGGGTGGATTTGGAGGATGAGAGAGGTGGGCTCAGAGACAGAGAGCCCTTGAGCACCATCCTGCCTGCCCAGTGGACTGGCAACTCCCTGTGGGATCTTGGGCAAGTCACTGACCCCTCTGAGCCTCCATATCCACAGCTATTAAGTAGGAAGCTCCTCCCTGCACAGGCCACTCCATTGTCCTGGCACTGTCAGGAGTAAATGACAGAGGGTCAGGCATCCCATTTTGGGGGGCAGCATTATAGAGGAGGCAGACAGAGAGAGGAGCCCTGCAGGTGTCTGCGCTCTGGCTTTCTTCAGTACAAAGCCTGGCAGGCCCTTTGTTTGTGTGGTCTGAGGAACTGGTAGGGACATAAAGAGGTAGCCACCCCACTATATGATCTTGGGGGGAGTCACCTCACCTCTCCTAGGCGTAATTTCCTCTTCTGCAAAAATAGAGTTGAAAGCATGGTGTCAGTAACAAATGCTTCATAATAAACAACTGCCAGGGAGTCAACTCTGATTCAAGGTGACTCCATATGTGTCAGAGCAGAACTGTACTCCACAGGGTTTTCAATCGCTGATTTTCCGGAAATAGATCATAAGGCCTTTCTTCCAAGATGCCTCTGGGTGGCTTTGAATCTTCAACCTTTCAATTAGCAGCTGAGCCTGCTATCCATTTGCACCATCTATGGATTTCAAATGCTTAATAAATGCAAGCTATTAATTTCCATGATTCTAATTCCCATGTAGGTTAAAAGTCATGTACTGCCATGGCTAAAATCCAAACTCTGGCTATAGTCAGTGTTTGAGAGTAGCTAGCTCATCTCCATGTGGGCCAAGTTCAAGGGAACAAGGTGCTTATCAATATCACGCACCATGAGCTCTGGTATCATAGTGCCTAAGGTGCTTGACTGCTAACTAGAAGGCTGGCAGTTCGAACCCTCCAGCCACTCCTCAGAAGGAAGGTTGGGCAATCTACTTCCGTAGTGATACTGTCTTGGAAACCCAAGGAGGGGTCGCTTTGAGTCGGGGCCAACTCGATGGCACATAACAACAACAACAAATGATGGCCTGGCCATGATTATACATGGCTGACCATGCTGGAGAGTCATCTGCAAGTCCCTTTCCATCAGTGCTGTCATGGCTTAGAAAGGGAACCTTCTAGAACTGGGCTGGCCAACACAGTAGCCATCAGCCCCATGTGGCTATTTAAGTTTAAATTAAAATGAAATATTTAGCTCCTCAGTCACTCTAGCCATATTTCGAATTCTCGGTAGACAACGTGGCTTGTGGTTACCATACTGTAGAGAATGGATTATAGAACACCTCAGCATCGTAGAAAGTTGTATTGGGCAGCTCTGTTCTAGAACATTGAGTCCACAGAGCCCTTCAAAGTAATAGCCCAAGCTTTCCATTCTATTTGATTCAGAGCAAGGAGCAGAAACCACAGCCAAGGAAAAGCCAAGGCATTTTCCTGAGCGGTGCTGAAAGCAATGATACCCAGGTATCAAACATTTCCATGTTCTAGGCACTGTGCCTTGCATTCATGATTATACTTAATTCTTCTCAAAATAGTTTATGGTAGTGACATAGCTCCATGTTACAAATGACAAAACAGAGAGGCTGACATTCAACAAGGTAGGGAGATGGAATGGCAAAACCAGTCCTGACTGACTTCAAAGCTACCCTGCCCCTCAGGTGCAGGATCTGTGTGACCTTTCCCTGTGTTTTGAATAGATTCACACCCACAGGGATCATTGTTCTTTCCAAAAAGTGCCTGTGTTTCTCTTCCTGCCTTTCATTTAGCTTTGAAGTTTTCTTCCTCTCACAAAAGCCCAGACTTGTTTGAACACGGGCTCAATAGGGTCGCTCAAGTCCTTGGTTGCTCGGTGGAATTTCATACTCAGGACAGGCCTGTTAGGGGTCTACTTCTGGCCAAAGGGGCTACCCTGGCCCTGACAAACACCCCACTTTTCAGAAGGGAACTACTCATTGCTCTGCTCCAGGCCCAGCCTGGGCAGGCACCACGATGAGGACAGTGCACTGAGGTCTCCGCAGCAGTGGTGCCAAACCCCTTCTAGGAGCAGCAGAGCCAAAAGGGACACCAGCTTTCAGGTGGACACCCCCATGTGCATGCTTGTGAGCAGGAGCATCCCACATGCTCAGAGCCGTAGCCATGGCACAGTGAGGCACAGCGAGCAGGGCAGGTGGCTATGGCCAGGCTCTCAGAGTGAGCCCCAGCACCTCATTCATCCATCCAGCATTAGCCATCCTATGAACAAATGAGTGCCCAGCACTGGATTTGAAGCTGGTTCACCTGGCCAGCCCTGTGGGCCTTCTTCAGGCCTCATCCTTTGGACCACAAAATGCCTATCCTATCATGCCCAAGCTCTCTCTCTCTCTCTCTCTCATGACAACCCTGAGAGGCTGGCAGGCAAGGTAAGAACTGACACCCAACTTGACAGATGGGAAAATCTTGAGGAGCAAATGTGGCTTTCCAAAGCTTGCAAACTGCCCTTGGGGCTGCTCACAAGGTTCACCATCTGCTCACTAAGTTACCCTTTAAAAGGAGTACAATGTATAAGTCCACATTGTGGGCTCTGTGGATCAAAGGGCCAAGAAAAGACACCCCTTCAGCATCTCTGTTCTTCATCTTGAGCCACCCATCCTCTCCCCACATTTGCAGCCATCACAGGCCCCAAGTCACCAGGCAGATGATTGCTGAGCTTATCAGGCATGAGTACTGAGCACTTAGGACATGTTTTTTCCTACAGACACCTGCTTGTTTAGAAACCCTGGGATCCCAGGCCTCTCATAGGGACAGGGAGATAGTCTCAGGCAAGGGGAACTCCCTCATTCATCATTTACACCCTAGAAGGCCACACAGGCCAGCCAGCCTTCACCATGGACTCACCAGACACAGCTGTAGGCCGCACGCAGCCCCACATCTGGAGCCCTCTGCCCACTGGCATGACTCGGTTGTGGTCCTGTCAGCCAACCCAAGGCTCCCAGGCTCCGAGCTGAAGAACATCTTAACAGGCTTGCATCTCGGTGCTGAAGGCAGAAGGAAGGTTTGCACCCTCCCTAAAGCCTGATTCTACATTTGTCTCACTGAAGCCCTAGGACTCCAGTTTAAGAGCCTTTTTATAGACTCCCATAAAGGAGAAAGTGAACTTTTAACATGTTTGCACTCCACTAAGTCAATACGCATAAAAGGGACAAGAGCTAAGCTTCCTCTGCCCAGAAGTGTCCAGCCAGAGTTGGAGGGCAGCATCGGTGCCATCCCAGCTCCTGTGGGCATTCCAAGGCTGCTCCCTCCTGGCTCATGGGCTTGGAGCACAGCCCCCAATTAGCAGGTATCCGTCCACCAGGGCCACAGGTGGGCACTAATGAAGCCGGAAAGCCTCCCTGGGGCCAGGCTAATGGGTGGCTCTGCCCTCACTCAGCCGAGACGGCCCCCCAGATGCATGGTTTTCATGGGAAGATTTAGAGGAGGGGAAACACGGAAGCTGTAAAATTTTACTAGGAATTCTCAACCATCCCTCCTTTGGCCCCGACACTCATGCTGCCCTTCATTTTTAAGAGAGCTTCTTTTCTGCTTTGAACTTACTCCTTAAATCTAAGCAACCTCATGCTTGCCTCTAGGATCCAGATCCAGGCTCCAGTGCCCGAGGTGCCTGCCACCTGCCCAGGAGGAAGGGGAAGAGAATGCTAGAGGCCCCACAGAGGGCATTCGACTGCCCAACCTCACCCAGAACAACCTCCAAGCACAGCCGTCTGCCTGCAAGCATGCCAAGGCCATAGGCATAGCGTTTGACATTGAGATCTAGCTCACTCTTTGAAGCTTCGGTTGCAGACATGATGACCAGCTCTCTTTTTATTCACTCTCTCTCTCTCTCTCTCTCTCTCTTTTTTTTTAATTGAGCATCCACTGTGTGCAAGGCCCAGACTAATAATGCTAACACAAGCCACGAATGACTAGGCGTTATTGGGAGCCTAACAGGTTATTACTAACTCAGTAGTTAAGAAAGCAGGCATGAGTCAGTTTCTGGTTTTGAGTCCCAGTTCTGCCACTTACTAGTGATCCTGGGTGAATTACTTAGCTTCTCTGAGTCTATAGTTTATCTATAAAATAAACAAAAACTCACTGTCATTGAGTCAGATCCGACTCATAGCAACCCCTCCTTGGGTTTCTGAGGCGGTATCACTACGGAAGTAGATTGCCCAACCTTCCTTCCAAGGAGTGGCTGGTGGGTTTGGACCGCCAGCCTTCTGGTTAGCAGTCAAATGCCTTAAGCATTAGGAACAATAATACTCCCCATGCCACCCCCCCACACACATACATGAGGTTGTTGTTGTAAAGATTAAATGAGATGGTATATGTATGTGTTCAGCATATAGCAAGTACTCAATACATGGTAGTTTAGAGCCTAACAGCTCTGGGGGAAGATACCCTTATCCCCTTTTTGAGAGTGAAGAATAGATTTAGAAGGTTAAATGACTTACCCAAGTTTCCACAGTGAGTAATAGATAGAACTGGATTTGAATTCCAGCTCTCCCAGATTCCAAAGCCCATAACCTTAACCACAAAACACTCCAGCCTTGGTATGCAAAGCAGGCAGCCCAAATAAACAAGAAAGACTTAGTGTCAATAGGATAGAATTTTTCAATCAGCAAATTTGTAAAGGAATTATTTTAACGTTGGCATCACTAAGTTTCCTGATTTGTGGTTTCGTATTGTTCCTATTTTGAGCTAAGCACCAATGATGGTGGGAGTGGAGGGGGAGTGGTAGTATTATAATGTTTTCAATGTTAGGAAAGTCAGTCTAGTGTGTGGTGTCAAATTTTTATTTGCTGCCCAAAATCAAGGAGCTCTGGTGGCATAGTGCCTAAGGCATTGGACTGCTAAGCAGAAGGCTGGAGGTTCAAACTCACCAGCTACTCCTTGGAAGGAAGACGATGCAATCTACTTCTGTACAGATACTACCTTGGAAACCCAAGGAGGACTCACTATGAGTCAGAACTGACTCAACAGCAATGAGGTTTTTTTTTTTTTTGCCAAAGATCAAACCCTTACTCTAAGGTCAGTGAACTAAATGTGGCTCTTAAGAAGCCAGACCCTGTGTCATCCCAGTCCATGGAGGCAGGCCTGTGGAAGGGCTCTGGCTGCATGTGTCCTCAGGGAAGGGTGGGGCAGGATGGGGAGAGGCTGTAGGCAGGGGCCAAGGCTGTGTCTTCCTCCAAGGGATGGCATCTCTGTTTCACACTCTGGTCTAGAATCCTCTTGAAAATTGACATCTCTTTGGAAATTTCAGGGACTGTCAGCTAACTCCCTTTGTGGAATTCTTACATTCTAGGAGAATTTTTTTGGAATCATTCATAAACTATTTTTGCCTTGTTCTTGAATGGATTAAGAACTTCTTGGTGTACACTGACGCCAGTGTCTCAGCCTGGAATCGTCAATGATACAATTCAGAAGTGAATGGACCCATGGGAAATATCTGTATAGCAGATGAGGAAACTGAGGCTCAGGGTGCAGAAGGGACCTGTCCAACAGCAAGACCAGGCTGGTGTCAGTGCCAAGAAGGTAAAACTCATTGTCTCTGTCCCTCTGTCTTACTCTGTCTGGCTTTCTGTCTTTGCCTCATCCTGTCTGACAGCAGCCTTAAAATGCCCAAATCTCCTGGTAATTGTTTGAAATTTCTCTTTGGAGAAAGAGTTGATTTGTTTTTCTAAGTTGTTCAAAGGTTTAGGGATGTGGGGATCAATCAAGTTCCAGGAGGAGGCCCACAGTCAGGAAAGGCTAGAGGGTACATGGAAGATTCCCAATGCCTTTAAAAACAATCATACACCAAAGCTAACCACCCCTACCATCCCACCCTTGTCCATCACTGCAGTCTGATTGTCCCCTTCAACAAAGTCAGTTGTCAATCACACAGCTCTCTTCTTTAAGCTGCGATGAAGATGTTGGTTTAGCATGTTCTCTCCCTGAGTACCACCAAAGCCAAAAAAGTATTTTTTTAAAAAAAAGCTCATAGATCCTACAACGGTTTTGACTTCTTACAGAGGCATCAAAGTGGAGTGAATTCTCCTTGTTCCCTGACTTAACTCGCAGCACATCCTTTGTTTGGCATTCAGCTTCTGGGAACTTTAGCTCTCCAGAGCACAGCCACGGAGCCAGAAATAGTGTGAGAAATACAGCCAAAAGGAGAAAAATAGTTGTCACCAAGCTCATAATTGTGATTCCACATGAGAGAAGTGATGCCGTTCCTTGTCAGCAAGCCGAAGATTATTCTCTCAGTTACCTGACACTCCCTCCGTTCAACCCTGGCCTGCTGTTAGATGTTGCTCTAAAAGAAATGAAGGCTGAGAGGATGGAGGATGCTAGCAAAAGCACACTAGCAAAAGTGTCAGGTGATAACAAGGGAAAAGACAGGAAATCTATATAAAAGACCTGCAAAGGAATAGTGGTTTGGGGACATTTCAGGTATGACAACTGAGAACAGTGAGGAAGAAGAGCTCTAGTGTGAATCAGGGACCAAGCTTCTACTTATGGTCTCATTTAACCTAACCTAATTTAGCCAAAGCTCCCAATGTTGGTCTCAGCGTGTGCTGGACCCAGTGGGTACATTAGTTTCCTATCTGTGCTGAAACAGATTACTGCAAACTTAGTAGCTTAAAATAACACACATTTATTATCTTACAGTTCTGGAGGCCAGAAGTTCTAAAACCAAGGCATCAGCTGGGCTGAGTTCCCTTTGTTGGCTCTCAGGGAGAATCTGGTTCCTTGCTTTTTCCAGCTTCTAGGGGCTTCCTGCATTCCTGGGCTCTTGGCCCCTTTCGACTCTATATTCAAAACCTGCATAGCATCTTCAAATCTCTCTCACTCTGCTTCCGTTGTTACATCTCTCTTCAGTCTCTGACATTTCTTCTTCCTCATAGAAGGACCTTGTTTTTACATGGGGCAACTCAGATAATCCAGGATATTCTCCCCATCTCAAGGCTTGTAACTTAATCACATTTTATCACGTAAGGTAACACATTCACAGATTCGGTGATTAGAACATGGACAGCTTGGAGCCCTTACTCTACCTACCAGTATCCACATAGTCCCTTGGGGCACAAGTGCACCTCACATCACCAGAAGCAAAGAATAATGAGTTGTCACCATCAGGAGAAAGTCCTATGGAATTTCTTTGTTCTGCTTACCACTGCTTAATACAGTGCTTTTGCTACAAGGGCTCATTGTCCCAGTGTCACTGTCTCTGAGATGGAGTATCCCTTACCCTGCTGGATGAATGTGACGGTGAGGGTGTCTGTCAGCCAAAGAGCACAAAGCCCCCCTCCTGTGGCTGGGCCAGCCCCATGTCCAGGCAGGGCCTCCTCACTTGCTGAGTTTAGGATCCAGGTTGTCTGGCACTTAATCCTTATGTCCCCACCACAGGTTGCCATGCCTATTAGCATCTTTCATAGACGTCAGCTGACAAAACTCCCAACGTTGGTTGCAGCCACTTCTTTTTTGATACTGTAAACCCATGCCAGGAGGTGAAATATGGGTGATGCAGAGCTAGAAGATGGCCAGGGACCAGGGCTCTGGGCTCTCTCACCCACAGCAGCCAGGCAGCCAGTGTTGGTGCTCTATACCGGACTCCCCATAGGAGACAGGCAAGCGCACTGGTTGAGAACCTGGGCTCCAGAGCGAACATGCCAGGGTTGGAGTCCTACTTCTGCTACTGTGCATCTGTGCCCCTTTGGAGAACAGACTTGAGCTATCTGGGCTGTGTTTCTTCAGGCTGTGGGGATGTTAACAGGCCCCTCCCACAGAGCTGCTGTGAGGACTAGATAAGGAGTAGGAGGAGTGGAGAGCTATCAGTGGGGACAGTCAGATGCAGGATCATGAACAGCATGATTTGTGTTTTTATTTTTTAAGTGACATTTTGGCATGGGCCTGCCTCACAGTGCATGCTTATTTAATATTAGCAATTTTACTTGAACAAGCTTATTTGTTTTCATGTTCAGTGTCCTGTCCAGGATGAGCAGTGGCATGGGTGGCCCAAGAGGCCTGACAGGGCCATCTGAAAAAGTGAGTGGGGCCCCTACAAGGGGTCCCTCTTGACCAGACATGGATAGCCTCCTTGTGCCCCTCAATGCACAAGTCTCTGCAGCTTCCTCAGGGCCTTCACTAAAGGGATAGGGGGAAGGCATGTCTTACTAGGATGCACAGATTACAAGGGGGATAGTGCCCCCACCACCTAGCCTCTGGGGCTCTTCCCTGTTATTCTTCTGTCATTTATGGGCCTGGACAAGGAGGGCAATTCCTGACCATCAGGACAAACAGCCACTCTGGGGACATAAGAGCTGTCTGAGATGATGAGGGAATGTGGACCTCCTAAGCCATGTGTCAGAGAGCACCAGCACTGCTTCACAAGCCCAAAGGTCACAGCACTACTAGAACCAAGGCACAGTGCAGCCCAAAGGATGAATAGCTACCCTTTGACAAACACCAAGCTGGGTAGTTTTCTCCTCATTCTCTCTAGGGTTCTAGAATATCTGCTTTCTCTCTGGATTCAGGTCCCCTGCAACCCAAGCTCCTCTCCAGCCTTCATGTAGGAAAGTCCCCTGCAAACCCAAGTCATGGTTAGGCCTACATGTGTAACTAGAGCCTCCTTACTGTACAAGTGGACACAGAGCTGGGCATGGCCACCTGCGTGGGTGGAGAGCAATGGCTTGTCAGGGTCCTGGATGAAGCTGTGGGAAGAGGCCCTCCCCCTTCAACCAGCCACTCACCATGATGCTAGAGAGCCCCCACCTCACAATACTGATAACTCACCTTCTATATCAACATCCCAAGTAACTGGGCTATTTCATTGGACTTTCTTCTCATCACTTGGGCCAGAGCCAACAGTGGGCTCCAGCAATAACAGGTAGCATTTATTGATTGCTTGTTGTTTATCAGGCTGTGTTAAAGGTCCTACAACAACAACACTGAAGTAGGTGCTATTTTTATCTTCATTCTCACAGGTGGAAAAACTGAGGCTTCGAGAATTTAAGGAATTTTGCCAATATCGCATGAGCAATGGACAGAACTGAGACTTGAATCCAGGTCTATCTGACTCCAGAGTCCATTTTCTTTATTTTTTTCTTTCTCTCTCTCTTTTAACAGCTTTATTGTGATATAATTCACATGCCACACAATTCACCTATTTAAAGTGTACAATTCAGTGGATTTTAGGATATTCACAAAGTGGTACAGCCATCACCACAGTCAATTTTAGAATATTTTTATCACCTCAAAAAGAGCTGTCACCAGAAAAACGCAAAAAAAGGGGGGGGGCATTTAGAAGCAATCAGCCCTAGAACACAACGGCCCTTGAGACCAGAAGAACTACAGGGTGCTCGGCTACCAATGCCAACCACTCAGGAAAGGATCATATCTGGAGAGCCTGGATAGAGTGGGAGGGAAAACGTGGAACAAAATCCAAAAACTCAATAATGACCAGAATTACTGGTCAGATTAAATCTGGTGAGACTCCCAATACTATGGCCCTGGAATACATTCTGTGCCTGGAATAAAATTTACCCCCAGGGGTGGGCTCTCAGCCCAATAGTTAACAAGATGTACATGCAGACCACTCAACCCAGGATGACGCACCCACATACTCTATAGTAATACATCCCCTAGAGCAACAGACCACGGGACACCAGAGGACCAACATTCAAATTGAGGAAATGCAGGACAAACAGGAGTGCATAAATATGAGGTGCACAGAGGGAGGGTTACAGGGTAGGGAGGGGAGGACACTGAGTTTGGGTTGGACATAGTGAATGGGTCTTTCTTCTCTTTTGATGTGTGCACTTATTGCTATAAATTGGCCTCTGATCACTGCTTTTGCTTGTCCCAAAGATTTTGGTATGTTGTGTTTTCATTCTCATTTGATTCAAGGAATTTTTGAATTTCAATTTTGATTTCTTCTCTTACCCAGTCTTTCTC
>NW_006921699.1:7448833-7453184 GCF_000298275.1 Orycteropus afer afer | reverse complement strand
AGAGCTGTCACCTATCTTCCCTCCTTCCCAGCCTCTGGAAACCACTAATCTGCTTTCTGTCTTATAGATGTGCCTATCCTGGACATTTCATATAAATGGGATCATACAGTATGTGACCTTTTGTGTCTGAATTATTTCACTCAGCATAATGTTTTCAAGGTTCATCCATGATGTAGCATGTATCAGGACTTGATTCAGTTTTATGGCTGAATAATATTCCATTGTATGGATACATTTTGTTTATGCATTCATTCATTGATGTACAGTTGGGTTATTTCCATCAAAGTCCACTTTCTTAATCACCATGCTCCCCTTCCTGCCCTCCAGGCACAAAACTCCACCCAGAGACCTTAGCTTCCAGGCTAAGAGAGTCTTTCTGAAACTCAACTGCTGGGCTCCCCCAGGCCACCTTCCTGCTGGAACAGAGCATCCTGCCCCTGCCAGCTTGGGAGAGCTGAAGCTGAACGTAGTTTAAGAGGCCCTCAGATTCCCTGAGGCTGAACATGAAGTCTGTTGTCCGTTGGTTGCTCTGAGCTGGTTCCTTCTGTTCAACCACTGTCATCTGCTACAGCCTACCTCTCAGTGATGGGGGGCATGCTGGTATCAACAGAGGTGACTGATGCAGAGAAATAGATTGTATGGGGCTGGAAGTGGTGCCTGGGAGAGAGATGAAAATGTGATGATCTCAATAGGAGAGGTGTAAGAAAAGACTACTTTATCACCCAAATGAGTGATAAAGTACTGTGATTCCTGGGAATGAATCCCAACTTAAAAAACCAACTGCTGAGTACACAATGACTAACTTAAAGACTGGCAGTTCAAACACACCCAGCAGTGCTGTGGAAGAAAGTACTGGCTATTTGTTTCTGAAAAGATTATAGCTAAGATAACCTTATGGAGAGTTTTACTCTGTAACACATAGGGTTGTCATGAGTTGGAATAGACTCAATGGTATCAAGTTGGACTTGGTTTGTTGGTCCCAGGATGGTAAGTCATTTTAGGTAAGTGTTTTGGAGTGATGTGACAAAATGACAGCTAGTGCCTCCTCAGAGGTCTGGAATATATGTGGTGTGCCCTCACCTTTACTCCAAGTTCCCTTCCACACACGGTTGTTCTCCAGTGGCTTCAGATGCTGAAATCAGTGAAAACAATGCCTTAGGAACCCCTTCGGCTCTAACCACACCACACTAATTCCTCCCACAGTTCCCACCCACGTGTACATCATTCCACACCCTCATTTTAAAAGATGTACACTCATTCCTCACTTATCAACACGATTAGGTTCCAATGACCAGGTCATTATGTGAAAATCAGTGTTGTGCAAAAGTGGAAGATGATCACATCAGATCACAAAATGTAGGATGACTACATCATTACATAAGTGCCAAACTACATTATTAGGTTGTTTGTTATTATTGTTATGTGCCATCGAGTCGGATCCAACTCATAGCAATCCCTCCTTGGGTTTCTGAGACAGTATCACTACGGAACTAGATTGCCCAACCTTCCTTCCGAGGAGAATCAAAATACATCATCACATGCACTCCTCACTAACCAACAAGGTTAGGTCCCTAAGACCAGATCGTTACACAAAGAGGAGGATACAGAGGCAGACCTGGATTCTGGAACTTCAGAACTATAGTGCCCCCAGCACCACTATGCTCTGGATTCCAAGGCCCTGCTGTCAGGACTGGTCCTCCAGTGCACCTGGGACCTAGTCGTTGGACTAGAGGCACAGTTAATGGCTCTGGGGCTTGGGCAACTAGTGGGGCTAGGGGTCAAGATGGTTAGTGGGGATTTCTGCCTGTGCCTATGCCCCCCTGCATCTGCCACTCCTGCAGCCCCACCTGCCTGGGGCTGTTCCACAGGCTGGGGAGGACCCTCATGGAAACCAGTGATGTACTGTTGGTCTTAGAGGGCTTGGAATCCAAGATCAAGAGTCTGGTGATTAATAGCTGCTTAGAAGAGGAGCTCACCAGCATGGGCCTCAGAGGAAGAAGAGGCAGCTAGCTTCTGCTATAGCCCCTAGGCTCCAAATTACTCCCCAATACCCTTTCTGTTGCAAGACTTGGCTCTCCAGGGTACTTAAGTAAAGGGGAGCAGCAGCAGCAACTTTCCCCACCCCTATCTCCTCCTGGGCCCCTCTGGCTACTCACAGACTCTCCTTGGAAGGCGTTCCTCAAAATCCGCCTCAGTCACCTCTTTCACATGAAGAGCTGCAACGGTGGCTCTGGTGTGGGAATGGAAATGGCAAGAGGCCTCCTGGAGAACTGGCTGCTTCAGCTATGAGCCTGGCTGATATGGTGGCTCTGTGGGGCAGGAGCTGGATACAAGGAGGAAACAAAATAGTCAGATAGTAGACTTTTTACTATGGTAAATATGAAATGTCAGATAACAAGATAATCGGTAAGTAAGGAGTAGATATACATAACTACCAAATTACATCACTAATAATTGCCAAACCACTGAAAATTATGGCCCAGCCAAATTGCAACTTAACCTTAACCATCACAGCCAGTGTTACTCTCTCTTCACACCTCAGCATTCGTTACTGCCAGACATATGTTGTTAATTTAGATTTTTCAGTATTGTCATAAAAGCAAAATTTTGGATAATGAGAGAGCTGATAAGTGAGGGGTAGGTGCAATTTTCTGTAAGGTCTGTTCTTGTGCAACTCTGAAAAGTGAAGAGGGGAAATCCTCTCATAATCCACCACTCACCAATGACCGCCATTGGCTTTCACACATGCACACTGACTACACAGTGACATACACAGCTATGTAGAGTTATCTACAAGGGATCGTCTGCAATAGTGTTTCCCACACAGTCTCTCCCAGAAATCATGCCCATGGTTGTTTTTTTCTGAAGAAGCACAGTGAAAAAGGTAGACTTCACAGTGGGAAGACCTGGATTCTCAGCTGAGCCACCAACTAGATGTGTGATGTTGGGTATATCACTTGACATTTCTGAGGCTCAGTTTCCTCATCTGGGAACACACCTTGTAAGGTTGAATATCTATATATGAGCAGAGGAGCTCTGGTAGTACAGTGGTTAAGGCATTTGGCTGTTAACCAGAAAGTCAGTGGTTCAAGCCCACCAGCTGCTTGGTGGGAGGAAGATGAGGCAATCTATCTCCATAAAGATTTATAGCCTTGGAAACCCTATGGGTAGCTATGAGATGGAATCAGCTCGATGGCATTGGGAGGGGGTATATATGAGTAGATAGACAAGGTACCAACACAGGATCTTGCATACAATTGGTATTCAATAAATACATGGTCACTACTTCCCTGTGTGCCTTGTCCTTTATCTGAATAGAACCCCCATGAGCAGGAATTGGGTCTTTTCCTTCCTCCAGATGCCCCTGGCTGAGTCTAGGGCTATGTCACTGAGGGCTTCTTAAGAAATGATGCACACTGTGTGCTCAGGGGATGAATGAGATAAATGTGTTATAGAGACTTCTACTCCTAACAACATGGCAAATCATCTAGAAATACTAGGTACAATATACTGAATGTAACTTTAAATGCAAGGCTAAACTATAAATGAACAAACAAATAAGGAAAAAAGAGAGAGAGAAAGAAAATTAAAAAGAAGCTAAGAGACATTTACAAGTACTAAAAATAAAAAAGAGGGCTGGAGCCAGAAATCCATGTGAGCACTGAAACCATAGGGTGTCCAGGGGCATCTGCTAATCCCAGAAAGCAGAGACAGTGTCTTTGAACAGATACCTCCACATGAATCCAAGACTCTGGAAGGGCTATACCTTCTCCATTCCATCCAATGGAAAAAGAGACAACCAGGAATCTTGTCTGTTTCTAGCCTTAACTCTGAGTGAGAAATATCCAGGGAGTATCCCCTGGGGAACTCACACTCACATATCTATCCTCATATATTTGGGTTTGAATTTATATTCAAATGGAGAAGTTAAAGTGATTTCACATTGGTAGCATCTCTGGGTAATAAGAAGAAATATTCACAAAATCCCTATGGAAGAATTTATGCTTAACCCAGGCCCCTCAGGAATCCTGAATAATACGATCTGTTAAATATGAAAAATTACCAAACACCCTAGGAAAGAAGCCACTTTGAATGAGACTCAACAGAAATAATGATAGCAAAACTGGCCCCCAAGAACTTTGTTGTTGTTAGGTGCCGTCGAGTCGTTTCCGACTCATAGCAACCCCATGCACAGCAGAACATAACACTGCCTGATCCCGTGCCAGCTCCATGATCCCTGCTATACTTGAGCCCATCATCACAGCCACCATGTCAATCCATCTCATTGAAAGCCTCCCCCTCTTTCACCGACCCTCCACCCTACCAAGCATGACATCCTTCTCCAGGGAAT
>NW_006921699.1:7441165-7446774 GCF_000298275.1 Orycteropus afer afer | reverse complement strand
GATGTCCCCTGTGACTATGGTCCCAAGCCCACAGGTTCAACTACTCAGTCCCTCTGGGTAGCTGGCTGTGACCAAGCAGTGACCACAACCTTCCCATTGTCAACTCTACAATACACCAGGGAGTTCTGATCATTCACATAAACTTATAGGATCATTGTCTGCCAACCTTATGTATGTTCTTGGATACACTCCAATGGGCACTCACTTTAGATATTAGAATTTTCAGATATGGAGTATAAAATAAGATCTATGCTTAAACATAATGTGAAAAGAAAATCAAAACTCATTCAGCATACTTAAAAAGGAACCAGACAGAATTTCTAGAAATGAAAAATAAAATTAGAAGTCCAATGAACAGTTAAACACAACCGAAATGAGAACTAATTAACCAGAAAAATCTAAAGAAACAATTAAAAAATGGCACAGAGATAGAATGCGATTTGAAAAAATGAAAGAAAATTTTAAAGCACAAAGTTAGTTCTTGCACTCCTGCTTTATGGCATGAGAAGAATATACCTCAGGTAGCCACTGCCCCTTCAGTCAGGAACTCCAAGCACAAGATGAATGGTGCAGACATGAACCTGACTCAAAGCCTAGAGCAAACCTGAAGACCCCTGGGCAAAATGTAAGATTTTGTTTGTTCCTTTTTTTTTTTTTTTTTTAAGTTACAAGCCACTGGAGTTATTAGGAAGTATTATTGGTACAAGAGCTAACTAATACAAAAATAGTATATAGGAGTGGGGTGCTGTCCTGAAAAAACCTAAAATATGTGATATTGGCTTTGCATAGCAGGTGGTAAGGAAACCTAAAGCAGACTAGAAAAATGGTATAGATAGAACTACCACCCATGATAATGTAGAAAGCAGAAAATATACCTAATGTATTTATGGTTTCGGGTGAAGAGTGTCCAAAAAGACTATTTCTTGTGTGCATTGGTTGTTTCTAGCTGCTTTGCATAAGGTGTTACAAGAAAGAAATGAGCTCAATAAAGAACTGGCCAGTTTGCAAGCAGGAGTAAGAGAGTACAGAAATTCCTGGACTTGCAGGATTGCGAAATGGACCCGTTTCCTCACCAGAATAAGGTGGTGGCCATTGACACATACTAAATCAAAGTCAAAGACCCAAACAAGGGCAAAGTGATTAAGACATTGTTTCTGAACAAAGACCAAATTTCAGATGTGGCTATCAGACAACATTTGTTAAAACCTCTGAATAAATTAAAGTAATATCTGCTAGGTCTGTTTAACAGGGCAAAATGGCTCCCACTAAAGCCTGCTAAACTCAAAACATCTATAATTAACTCCAGAGAGAGGGAGAGGGAGAGGGAGAGGGAGTAAAAGAAAGAGATATTACCAAAAAGAATTGTGGGTCTGGCTTTTGGCACATGTCGTTGGGGCTCAAAAATGGTTTTTAAAGTATTTAAATAACATTTAAAAATATAATAAAGTAAAATCTACTTTTAAAAATTATTTTGAGAGCATTGCATTACCAAAAGCATTGCCAGTTGGATTAAAAGAGATTCACATAAAAATTCCTTAGATCACTGTCTTGTCTGGATTCTCCAGAAGAGAAAACCAGTGAGAAATAGATATAAGTACAAAGAGAGACAAAGAAATTGAAGATTTTTACCAGCTTCTGCAGTTTGAAACTGATTAAAAAAAAAAAAGAAAAGAAGAAACACTCAAGAATAATGTAGAATTTGCAAAACACCGCATAACATGAATGAACTTGGAGGACATTATGCTGAGTGAAATAAGTCAATCACAGAAGGATAAATACAGTATTAGTTCATTATTGTAAAAAGTCAAGGAAAGGTTTCTATATGGAAGGAAACTTTATTTGTTGGTTACCAAGGGTGGGAAGGGAGGAGAGGGAACACTGCAAAAAAACAAAGCAAACAAACAAAAATGCATTGACCCATGTCACTTTAGTTTTGTGCATTTCACTGTACATAAGTTATATTTAAATAAAATGTATTTTTAAAAAAAAAAAATGCACTCAATTATTGATCATTATTAGTGATTAGAATGTAAAAGTTGGAAACAAAGAAGGAGCAGTAGTTGGAAAATATGGCCTTGGTGATAGAAATGACACTACAGATCACATGAAAAATGTTACAAGCCCAATGATTTAGTCATTAGAAACACCTTTTTTCAACAACACAATGACTATATACACACGGGCATTACCAGATGGAATACACAGGAATCAAATCAACTACGTCTGTGAAAAGAGACAATGGAGAAGCTCACTATCATCTGTGGAACAGACCATCAATTGCTCCTATGCAAGTTCAAGATGAAGTTGAAGAAAATTAAAGCAAGCCCACAAGAGCCAAATTACAACCTTGAGTATATTCCACCTGAATTTAGAGACCATCACAAGAATAGATTTGATGCATTGAACACTAATGACTGAAGACCAGAAGAGTTGTGGATTGACATCAAGGATGTCATACATGAAGAAAGTAAAAGGTCATTAAAAAGAGAGGACAGAAAGAAAAAACCAAAATGGATGTCAGAAAAGACTGAAACTTGCTCTTGAACATAGGGTAGTCGAAGTAAATTGAAGAAATTGTGAAGTAAAAGCTGAACAGGAGATTTCACAGGGTGGCTTGAGAACACAAAGTAAAGTATAATAATGAAAGTGCAAAGACCAGAAGTTAGGAAATCAAAAGGGAAAAACATGCTTAGCCTTTCTCAAACTGAAGGAACTAAAGAAGAAATTCAAGTCTTGAGTTGTGCAAAAACAGCAAGGAGGGTACATGTTCTGACCTCCTCTAATCCCACAAGAGGAAAGCAGAATCACCATCAATAACCTATTCCTGTGAGGCCAGACATGCTGCCTCCTTCCAGCCCTTTCTCCAACCATTCCTCCCAAAGCACCTACCACATCTCTCTTGGGTTCAATAATTCGCTGCAGTGGCCACACAGAACTCACAGATTATGGAGTTTATTAGGGAAGCACCAGACTACAATTTGAGTTCAGGAAAAAAAAAAAAAAGCTCAGTCTCTCTCCCCAGCCCGCTGTCTCTCAGCCAAGTCTCTCACAGTCTCTCCCCCAGCAGTGCATGTCCCTCAGTGTCTTACTCAGCAGTGCATGTCTCTTGCATCTCTTTCCCAGCAGCATGTGTCTCTTTCAGGAGCACATGTCTCTTTTGGCAGCACGTCTTCCTCAACCAGCAGTCAGAGAGAGTTCTGCCTGTAGGAGGCCTCCTTTTGAGCTTGGCAGAGTGGCCAAACTAACCAATCATAATAATAGAATTCTAAGCACCTGAGAGTGAGCCTCCTATAACATTGCATTGTGTCATATCCAACAGAAATAACCCAGGTGGATAACATTTACAATCAGGAGCTCCTCAGTTGCTCATTCCACCACTGAGTATACAACGACTTATGGGTAGAAAAGCCATACTAAGTAATTTACTACACTGCAAGTTGCAATATTGAAAGATTCTATGGGCAAAATATTGAATGATGAAGGAAGCACTGAAAGAAGATGGAGGAAATACACAGAGACACAGTATCAAAAATAATTGGTCAATGTTTAACCATTTTAAAGAGGTAGTGTATGATCAAAATCAATGATTTTGAAGGAAGAAGTCCAAGCTGCACTGAAGGCACTGGCAAAAAACAAGGCTCCAGGAATTGATGGAATACCAATTGAGATGCTTCAGCAAACAGATGCATTGCTGGAGTTGTTCACTCTTTTATGCCAAGAAATTTAGAAGACTGCTACCTCGTCAACTGACTGGAAGAGACCCACAGAACTGTCCATTCCAAAGAAAGGCAATTCATCATAATGTGGAAATTATTGAACAGTATCATTACTATTACATACAAGTAAAAATTTTTTAAAAATTGTTTATTTAATAGTTTGTTTTACATTCAACGTTAAGTGTACATTTAGTTTCACTCCCCATTTTCCATGCCCAACCATAACCTAGTCTCCTCCTCTCCCTGCCCAGTAGCCCTCCCCCTGTGCCACTCATAGTTATGCACTCTGACTCGATGGCACATAACAACAACAACATCTGTCTGGTATTACCTCCATGAAAATGTTGCCCCTCTGGTGCCCTGTGGTCTATTGCTCCAAGGGATGTATTTTCATAAAGTATGTGGGTTTAGTGGTCTGCATGTACATCTTGTTAACTATTGGGATGAGAGCCAGCCCCTGGGAGTGAGTTTTATTCCAGATGCAGAATGTATTCCAGGGCCATAGTATTGGGGGTCTCACCAAATTCCATTCAACCAGTAATTCAGGTCATTATTGAGTTTTTGGATTTTGTTCCATGTTTTCCCTCCCAGTCTATCCAGGATCTCCAGATTCGATCCTTTCCTGAGTGGTTGGCTTTGGGAGCTGGGCACCATGTAGTTCTGGTCTCAAGGGCCATCATGTTCTAGGGCTGATTTCTTCCAAATGCCTTTTTTTTTTTTTTGTACTCTTCTTCACTTCTGATGCTAGGAGACCATTAGGTGCATCTTAGATGGCCACTTGAAAGCTTTTAAGACCCCAGTCACTACTTACCAATGTGGTATGAGGAACAAGGCTTTCATGTATTTTGTTGTGCCAATTGAGTCTGGTGTCCCCCAGTACTATGGTCCTGAGATGGTATATCCATTGGATCTCTCTCCCATAGCTCCTGGGTGTCTGTGAGGGATTGCTCTGTGTCTCTGTCTTCTATTATTTCTGTAAGGATTGCAGGTATTTTGTATCACTGGTATCTGTGCAAGATTAGCCTGTGCTGAATTGATCTTTGGTCTAGGGTGTACTCCTGTTCACTGACCCCCATCTGATCCTTTCTGGTGTTTATGTGTTTATCTGTAGCCTGGTTTGATGTTAATGGTAATGCAGAATTGTGGGCATACTGGTTGGTATTAGCATCTGTCGTCTATCTCCTATGTGTACAATTTGATGTCCTCCCAATTTCTAATGTTATTATGGTGGTCTCAGACTCTTTCCATATATCCCTCCCCTTACCCATGTCAGCATGTGGGCCCCAACTAGCCTGAAATTAAGCCCTCCCCACACGGGTAACCTAGAACATGAGTCCCCTTTCACAAGCAAACCCTTCTTTGTCTTTTTACAGTAATGGGCTCATACAGTACTTATCCTTCTGCAATTAACTTATTTCACTCAGCATAATGTCCTCCAGGCTCATCTATGTTGTGAGGTGGTTTGCAGATCCCTCATTGTGCTTTAATGTAGCATAGTACTCCATTGTGTGCATGTACCATAATTTGGTTATTCATTCGTCCATTGATGGGCATTTAGGTTGTTTCCATATCTTTGCTATAGTGAATTGTGCTGCGATGAATATAGGTGTACATATGTCTGTATGTGCACTATCTCTCACCTTTTTAAGATATAGTCTTAGTAATGGAATTGCTGGGTCAAATGGTATTTCTATTTTTAGTTTTTTAAGGAAATGCCATACTGTATAACACAATGGTTGTACCATTTTACAATCCCACCAGCAGTGCACAAGAGTTCCAATCTCAAGGAGACCGGCAAGATGGCGGACTAGGCAGAAAGACTGCACAGACCCTCTTCAACAAAGAAAAGGGAAACCAATTAACACAGACACAGAAGATAATCTTGGACCCCTG
>NW_006921699.1:7413332-7418560 GCF_000298275.1 Orycteropus afer afer | reverse complement strand
TCTGATCTTTATTATTTCCTTACTTCTAGATACTGTAGGATTCTTTTGTTGTTCTTTTTCTAGTTGTTGGAGTTGATGAGTTAGAGTGTTGATTTTGTTTCTTTCCTCTTTTTTGATGTATGCAGTTATTGCTATAAGCTGTCCTCTGAGTAATGCTTTTGCTGTGTCCTATAGGTTTTGGTATGATGCATCTTCATTCTCGTTTGTTTCTAGGAATTTTTTTATTTCCGTTTTTATTTGTTCTATTACCCAGTAGTTTTTGGCAGTGAATTGTTCAGCTTCCACATGTTTGATGTTTTTTCCTTGATCTCCCTATTATTAATTTCTAATTTTATAGCACTGTGGTCCAAGAAGATGCTTTTCAATGCTTTTAAATTTATTGAGGTTTATTTTATGTCCCAAAATATGATCTATTCTGGAGAAGGATACATGTGCACTGGAGAAGAATGTGAACTATGATTTTGTTGGGTAGAATGCTCTGTATATGTCTATGTGGTTAAGTTGGTTGATTGCATTGTTGAGCTCTTCTGTATCTTTGTGAGTTTTTTTTTCAGTTGATTTGTCCCTCTTTGAAAGTGGTGTGTTAAAAAGTCTCCTACTACTATTGCAGAGTTGTCTATTGTCCCTTTTAATTCAATTAATATTTAATTCACATATCTTGGAGAACTTTCATTGGGTGCATAAATATTTATTATCATAACGTCTTGTCAATTGACCCTTTCAGCATCATATAATGTCCTTCTTTGTCTCTTATGATGTGTTTCATCATAATGTCTATTTTATCAGAAATTAATATTGCCACTCCTGCTCTTTTTTTGACTACCATTGGCTTGGTATATTTTTTTTTCCATCCCTTAACTCTTGTTTTTATCTTTGTGTCTAATGTGAGTCTCCTGTAGGCAGCATATCGATGGGTCTTCTTTTCTTATTGAGTCTGCCACTCTCTTTCTCTTGATCAGTGCATTTAGTCCATTCACACTGAGTTTAATTAGTGAATTAGTGATAGGTATGAATTGATTGCTGTCATTCTATTGTGGGTTTTCTTTTTTATTTTTTTTTTGTCATGTTGTTGGTGCTTCCTTGGTCCATATATTTTTCTGTGCTGAGTTTGATTTGTTGTCTAATGCTTCCTCTCTTTTCTTCTTTATTCTTGGTTTTATGCTTATTAAATCCATATGTTTTCCTTCCTTCTGGGTTTGCTTAGGGGGATTGTTAATTTTCTCTGTGGTTACCTTGGAATGAATTCTTGTCTCTACATCTTAAAACTGTGCATTCTATGAAGATATTGTCCTGTTTTCCTCTCTATTTGGATGTTTGTACCTAGAAGTTTTAATCCCTCTAATAGGTTAGTTGTTGTCATGTGCAGATTGTCTTCCTTGATTTTTAGTGTACAATATTTTATGGCCTTATTTTGAGTTTCTATTTCTGATTTGGTTTTAGAGTTGATGTCATGTATCCTGATTTTGTTGATCTCTGTTGTGGGTTCTCTATTGGAAGGACTTCCTTAAGCATTTCTTGTAGGGTTGGTCTGGTTTTCACAAAATCCCTTAATTTCTGTTTGTCTGGGAATGCCTTGATTTCACCCTTATATTTGATGGATAATTTGGCTGAATTTAGGATTCTTGGATGGAAGTTCTTTTCCTTCAGTGTTTTATATATGCTGTCCCATTGCCTTCTTGCCTGCGTGGTTTCCACTGAGTAATCAGAGCTCAGCCTAACTGTTTGATTATTATAAGTAATATTTCTTTTGTCCCAGGCAGCTTGCAAATTTTTTTCTTTGTCTTTGGTTTTGGAGAGTTTGATTATAATATGCCTCAGTGTTTTTCTCTTGGGATCTACCCTGTATGGAGTTTTATGAGCTTCTTGGACAAATATCTTTTCTTCCTTCATGATATGGGGGACATTTTCTGTTAGTAGGTCTTCCACAATTTTCTCAGTGGTTTTCTTCATCTCTTCTTGTTCTGGAATTCCAATGAGTCTTATGTTTTTTTTTTTTTTGTTTGTTTGTTTGTTTTTTCATGTCATTCCATAAAATTCTTAGGTTCTCTTCATTTCTCTTAAATCAATGTTCTGATTTTTCTTCATACAGGCTGGTGTCTAGGGATTTGTCTTCTAGTTGTGATATGCATTCTTCAGCCAATTCTAACCTACGTTTTTGTGCTTCTACTGTGTTGTGTAATTCTATAATTTTGGTATTCATCTTCTGGATTTCTAACTGCTGTTTTTGTATGAGTTCCCACTGTGCATTTTTCTTGTAATTTTGTTCTTGAATGATTTTCCTGAGTTCTTCCAGGGAACTGTCTGTGTTCTCCTTGCTTCTGTTTGGGGTTTCCTTAGGCTCTTGTAAAGCTCTGTAAACATATCTTCTAAATTCCTTCTCAGATAATTCTATTGCCTCCTCTTCCTCCATGTTTAATGAGAATTTTGTTTGTGGTTTTGCTTCTAATGCCTTGTCTTGTTTTGTTTGTTTGTTTGTTTGATTTGAGATTGCTTGTTGTTTCCTAGACATTTTGAGGTTGTCTTTAACTGTTGGTTATGTATTGATTTGTTTGTCTTGGTTTTATGATTAAATAATTTGAAAAGGTGGAGCTGGTGTATTTTATTATTTTTGGTTATTAATTCAGGTGTGCTGGGTTGCTCTGCAGTTTTTTGTTTTTTTTTTTGTGATGATGGATTCACTGTATGGAATGTGGATGCAGGTCTCTGCTTGTCATAAAGAGGGTTTAGAATTCGAACTGGGAGGTATTATGGTGGCTGAATGTGATTTTTTCTATTGGATGAGTGAGGGTATTGGTGGAGAAGGGGGGAGCGGCAGAGAGAAAGAAGGGAAACTCCACATTGCTAGTGGCAGTTTCTAGGGCTTTGTGCAGGCTGCTAATGATGACGTTGTAGTGTTATTCACAGGCCCGCAGCTCAAGTTCAGCAAAACTTCCAGTTGTTAGGTGGTCACCACTTTCTGCCAGGCTCAGACACATGCAAAAACCCTGCCCTTGAGGCCCCTCCATGCCAAAGAGCAGACCCAAGATAACTGGCCCACACTGTAATCTGTCACAGGAGTTCCTCCCAGGGCTCATGCACCTGTGGTGCCGGCCCACACCGTGATCCACCATGGGAGTTATTCTCAGGACCTGTCCACTTGCGGTGCCAATTATCTCTCTGGTTGGGTTTCAGCGGTGCTGGGGGGAGGGAAGGAAAATGCCTGCTCACACCTAGAGGACCCAAGATTACTGACAAAGTCAAGCACCGGCCCCTCTGTGCCAAAAAGCTGGCCCAAGCCCTTTCTTGCGATCTGCTGCAGGAGTTCCTCCCAGGGTCCACCCACTTGCAGCGTTAATGGTCTCTGCTCTGGTTTCAGTGGTGCTGGAAGTGTCTGCTCACACCCAGCATACTCAAGTTTACTGATAAAAGCAGGTGCTGAAGGTAGATCTGTGGGGTGAGCACTGGTATACTGGTGTGGTGCGTCTTCTTCCTTAATTCAGTGAGGTCTCCAATGGCCCTTCTCGCCTGCTGGTCTGCACTTCCCCAGGGAGGTCTCCGATGGCTTTTCTTGCCTGTTGGTCAGTTCTCTGCAGGGCAGAGTCCCCTGTTTTGTTATTTTTTCCCTAACCCTTTCTTGTTTCTAATCCTACTCTCCTGAGTTTGGCACACTCTGACTCAGTGAGCTATTCAGAGCACCAGAATCTCTATTTCAAACTGCTGCACCTAGTTTTTCAGGCACTCAGATGCTAGAGAGAATGAGCATGGGGGCTACTGACTGGACACCATTTTTTTCTCTACCTATACAAGTAAAATTTTGTTGATGATAATTCAAAAACAGTTACAGCAATACATAGACAGGGAACTACCAGAACTGCCAGCCACATTCAGAAGAGGATGCAGAACAAGGGAAATTATTGCTGATGTTAGATGAATCTTGACTGAAAGCAGAGAATATCTGAAAGATGTTCAATTGTGTTTTATTGACTATGCAAAAGCATTTGACTGTGTGGATCAGAACAAATTATGGATAACATTGTAAAGAATAGGAATTTCAGAACACTTAATTGTGCTCATGTGGAACCTATACACAGACGAAGGGAATATTGCATGGTTTTATATCAAGAAAGGTGTGCATCAGGGTTTTATCTTTTCACCATACTTACCTAACCTGTATGCTGAGCAAATAATCTGAGAAGCTGGTCTACATGAAGAAGAATGGGCATCAGAATTGCAGTAGGACTTATTAACAACCTGTGATATGCAGATAACAAAACTTTGATTGCTGAAAATGAAGAGGACTTGAAGCACTTAGTGATGAGGATCAAAGACTACTGCCTTCAGTATGGATTACCTCTCAACACAAAGAAAACAAAAATCCTTACAACAAGGCCAACAAGCAATATCATGATAAATGGAGGAAAGATTGAAGTTGTGAAGGATTTCATTTTACTTAGATCAACAATCAACATCCATGGAAATAGCAGTCAAGAAATCAAATGACATATTGCACTGGGAAAATCTGCTACAAAAGACCTCTTTAAAGTGTTAAAAAGCAAATTTGTCACTTTGAGGACTAAGGTGTGCCTGACCCAAGCCATAGTATTTTCAATCACCTATTAATCATGCAAAAGCTAGACTCATAGTGACCCCTCCTTAGGTTTCTTAGGCAGTATCTCTACAGAAGTAAATTGCTCAATCTTTCTTTCGAGGAGTGACTGGTGGGTTTGAACTGCCAGCCTTCTGATTAGCAGTCAAATGCCTTAGGCACTATGCCACAGAGCTCTCCTTTTTTTTTTTTTTTTTTCAATTAATCATGCAAAAGCTGGACAATAAATAAGGAAGATCAAACAAGAATTGATGCATTTGAATTATGGTGTTGATGAAGAATATTGAATACGCCATGGACTACCAAAAGGACAAGCAAATATATCTTGGAAAAAGTACTGCCAGAATGCTCCTTAGAAATGAGGATGGTAAGACTTCATCTCATGTACTTTGGACATGTTATCATGAGGGACCAGTCCCTGGAGAAGGACATTATGATTGGTAAAGTAGAGTGTCAATGAAAAAGAGGAAGACCCTCAACAAGGTGGACTGACAGAATGGCTGCAACAATGGGCTCAAATATAGCAACAACTGTGAGGATGACACAGGGCCAGGCAGTGTTTTGGTCTTTGGTACATAGGGTCGCTATAAGGGAGCTCTGGTAGCATAGTGGCTAAGGCACTTGACTGCTAACCAGAAGGCTG
>NW_006921699.1:7409601-7413087 GCF_000298275.1 Orycteropus afer afer | reverse complement strand
CCTTAGAAGGAAGATGGGGCAATCTACTTCTGTAGTGATACTGCCTCGGAAACCCAAGGAGGGGTCGCTATGAGTTGGGTCTGACTCGACAGCACATAACAACAACAACAATAAGAGAGAGAGAGAAGTTGACTGATTGCTTTACTTCCAGGAAATGGCTTATGCAGATGTGTTGTTGTTGTTAATGTGCTGTCAAGTCGGACTCAACTCATAGCGACCCCTCCTTGGGTTTCCGAAGCGGTATCACTACAGAAGTATATTGCCCAACTTTCCTTCTGAGGAGTGGCTGGTGGGGTGGAACCTCCAGCCTTCTGGTTAGCAGTCAAGTGCCTTAGGCACTATGCTACCAGAACTCCTATGCAATTGTGGAGTCTTGTAAACGCTAAATCCATAGTTCAGGTAGGAGGCTAGAGATTTCTGCTAGCTCACAAGAGAGTGTGTGTGTGGGGAATTTCTCTCTATATTTGTCTCTTTGATTCATAGATCTTTGTGTCAATAGTAACTGATGTAGATTACACGATTCTGAGCCTGATGCTATCAATGGATGAGACTTTTGAACTGTCCTGTGGAGGGAGTAATTTGCACTTTGCTTGAAGAGAAGCAGTGAACATTTGTGATTAAGACTGCATTTGTGTTCAGCAATAATCTTCTTCCCCTAACCCCCTCCAAAAGTGAAGTAGACTTCCATGTTGCTTAGCCATATGACTTTCTTTATCCAATGGAATATAAATGCAATGATATGTGCAAAGATTAGATATGCCCCTGTGATTTGTCTTAACCTCTCAAACACCTGAGATTTACCCAGGTAATTATTGCCCCTTTAGTCTGGGTCCTGGAATGAAAGCCATGTGGATCAGACCTGAACCTAATCCTTAGCATGGAACAGAGCCACCAGAGCCAAACTGCAAATCTGTGAGTCCCCATCCCACCTCACACATGAAAGCAAATTTAATGGAAGACAGACTGAGAAAGTTTATTTATTATAGATCTCACTAGATTTCATGAAGATAATAGAATGGGGTAGAGAAAATATTTAGAGTTAATGTCAGACACTTATCCAGAATTGGTGAAAGATGTTAACTCTCAGATTTAGGAAGCCCAATGGATCCCAAGTAGGATAAATAAAAAGAAAGTTATACTTAGACACATTGCAGTGGAACTGTACAACTCCAAAGACAAAGAGAAGACCTTAAAAGTTGCCAGGGAAGATGCATTGCATCCCCTGCCCTCAGGAGCTTCTACCTTGCAGGCTACAGATGGGGACAGATACTTCCAATCTTTATTGAGGGAACTTCCAGGCAAGTGGCTTTGTGAGCATTAAGTTATCTGGAAGGAAGCTCATCTAGCCCTCTCAATGACAGATTAGGACACTGGGCTCAAAATGGGGGATGTTTTCTATTTCTCTTGACACACTTAAGACTTGAGGCCAAAGGTCTTACTTCCTAGCCTGTGCTTCCTATCATAGAGAGCTGAAGCGAAAGTTCCTGGTACAAGTACGCACACTGAGAACAATTGCTCCTCAAACCTGTATGACAGGGTCCAAGAAGGCAAGGAGTACCCCTGAAGGCCCTGATGCATGCATGGCCAGATAAACAGACTCTCCTTGATTCATGATGGCTGTGCCTTGGAAGAAACTAACATCCACATGATGCCTGCTGGCTTCTAGGGCCTCTCCTTACACTGTGCAACCCCTACCACCATTCCCAAGAGAACCCTCAGCCCAAATCAAAACCAAGCCCTGCCAAGAAGGCACATGCCTGACCCTATCAGAAAAATCCCTGGTCAGCTAACTCATTCCTCTTGAAACTACCCTTTCACAGTGGACACAGAATAGTCTCCCTCTTTGTCCCCAGCTGGCCAAGTTTGTTCTGAGGAAAGTGGCCAATATAAACAGCATATAAAAATGAGTCCAGAAACCAAATTTCCAGCTTCAAGATGATGACAGTCTATTTGTGGGTGGCAGACCAAACTTCCTGGGACAGCTTCCCAGAGACCAAGACCATCTGTGCTACCCCATATCCCAAAACCCAGAGGTGTCACTGGCAATGTGGCTGCCATAGACAGCAATTGTCTTGAGGATCTGCTCCCGCGAAAACCTTCCTCCCAGCCCTGAGAGGGAAGGACAGACATGGCTACAGATTTTATAATGGCCCAGCCAATATGCAAATGAAGAGGTTTTGTGAAATGTGCAGACTGGCAATGAAGAAACAGTATTTGTCTTTGAGTAAAAGAATCTATGTCCGGAGGTGTAACTGAGACAATTACTGTGCTTGTTAACACACAGATATTTGCTTATTTTCATTGAAATTATCATGTGGATGGTGTTTCCCTCGGTGGTAGTTCTGGAGTCGCCTCACAAGTAGCTGCCTATGGAAAGGTCACTCTGTGGACAACCTTAGCCAATCTGTTAACACTTGCAAACACCTGGGCTTCACTGATAACCAGAGGATGTCATTCTTCCATTAACCTGTCAAGTATGATGCAGAAGAAACACTGCTTTAAGAAGAGAAACTGGATGTCCCCTCCAAACCAAATTCAGTCACAATTAATAACATAGACTCCAATTCTAAAGCAGTCTTACCTCTTAAGAATGCTACCAGGACCCAGGAAATAGGACACAAAGTCTGTGAGCAGCCAAAAGAGATGTCACCACTTCCATGCACTAAAACCCATGCTCTTTCCTCCTAGAGCAATTCTGTAAGAGCCATGGTGCTGACTCTCACAAGGATCCCAGCCCATAACAGACCAGAAGTTACAAGTCGGAACAGCAAGTTAGAAGAGGACACAGGACCACCTGCAGGAGGAAAGATTGACAACAGCAAAAAATGATAACTGCTAACCTGAGAGCAAAGACAGAGAAACAGAACGCAGAACCATAAAACTACATGAAACAAAACTAAAAAATAGGAAATAGCTTGGATCATTCACTGTAAGACAAACAGTAGCACATATCTGAGCTTCTTGTTGTTGTCATTTTGTGCTGTTGAGTTGGACCCGACTCACAGAAACCCTTCCTTGGGTTTCCAAGGCAGTATCTCTACGGAGGTAGATTGTCCAACCTTCCTTCCGAGGAGTAGGTGGGTTTGAACCGCCAGCCTTCTGCTTAGCAGTCAAATGCCTTAGGCACGACGCTACCAGAGCTCCCTATATTTGAGCAGGTTCTGAATTACTACACAGAGCAAGGCCTGGCACTTCATAGCATTAAATATATTTGACTTTTCAAATTTCAAAACAATCTTAAACTTACAGAAAAGTTGTGAGAACTATACAAAAAAATCTTATATAGTCTTCACCCAACAATCTTATTCAAGTGTTGCTTTTGTTGTTAAGTGCCGTCGAGTCATTTCCGACTCATAGCAACCCCATGTACAGCAGAACAAAACACTGCCCGATCCCGCGCCAGCCCCACAATCCCTGCTATACTTGAGCCCATCATTGCAGCGACTGTGTCAATCCATCTCATTGAAGGCCTCCCCCTCTTTCGTC
>NW_006921699.1:7386876-7406541 GCF_000298275.1 Orycteropus afer afer | reverse complement strand
TGTCTTTATGATCTCTTCAGGTTGGAATACTTCCTCAGTGCTATGTTGGTCTTCAAAACCTTGACATCTTTTAAGGTGACAGGCCAGTTACGTTGTAGAATTTTCATTTTGGCTTTCTGGATGTTTCCTCAGGCTTAGGTTCAAGTCATGCACTTTTGGCAGAAATATCACAGAAGTGATGCTATGCTCTTCTCATTGCTTCCTATTGGGTGTTACATCTTTTCCATTTGTCCCATTACTAGTGATCTTAACCTTCACCAGTTGATTAAGTGATATCTTCCAAGCTTCTTCCCTGTAAAGCCACTCTTCTTCCCTTTGTAATTCATAGATGCCTTGTGGGGAAAATATTTGAAAAATTTATGGCAAATGTCTCATAGGTCACTTTCCTGTTTGGAGCTGCTTAAATGCCCCACCCCTGCCCCTGCCTTTGAATGAAAATTTTAGTGAAGAATACTTTATATAGTATGTAAATGTTCTTTTTCTCATCCAACTTTTGCCTATGAGTTTTAGATGATTACCAAATGGAGAGTTTTTAACCCCATTATTCCTTTTACACTTATTAGTTGGCTCTCTACTGTAATGAGGAGCTTTCTCTTCTCTACCATTTACTTATTCATACCATTGTTGTCTTACAGATTCTTATTTTATTTCATGGGTTTTAATCTATTACTGTGGAGCCACAGTGACACAGTGGTTAAGGATATCAGCTGATAACTGAAACGTCAGTGGTTCAAACATAACAACCGCTCTGCAGGAGAATGATGTGGCAGTCTGCTTCCATAAATATTTACAGCTTGGAAACCCTATGGGGTAGTTCTGCTCCATCCTACAAGAACACTATGAATCAGAATTAACTCAATGGCAGTGGGTTCGGATTTGGTTTTGGTGAATCTGTTATTATCACTCTGTATTTTTTTATGCTCAAATATCCCAGATTGGGCCAGTGAGAACCCCTCCAAGCTGACTTCATGCCCTTTTTAAATGTCCCCATGATTCTTTGATCACTTTCTTACTTTCTGGCAGATGTTTCTGCCTCATCTTGTAATTTTCCTGCCCTAGCCCTAGAATCAGCCATTTCTCCAAGGAGTTTGGTCCCTTTTAGTAGAAAATGGTATTTGAAATCATTCACTGACCAACTAGGTATGCTATCTTCTGTTTAGGGGTCATTGTTTCTAGTCTCTCTCAGAGACAGAGCTCAGAAATTGTTTATATATGTATATATGAATGTTAGCAACCTCAGTCCCATCAGCAACCTTAATTCTTCTTTGCCATGTAATGTAACGTGTTCACAAGTTCTGAGTAATAGGAAGTGAACATCTTTAGTGACCATTATTCTGCCTACCACACTGCCAAGATAACTGAAAATGTGTGTCTACACAAAGACTTGTGTGAGTGTATGTAAATTTTGTATATATATGGAGCTCTGGTGGCTTAGTGCCTAAGGCCTTTGACTGCTAACCAGAAGGCTGGCACTTCAAACCCACCAGCCACTCCTCGGAAGAAATCTTGGGCAATCTACTTCCATAGAGATGCTGCCTTGGAAACCCAAAGAGGGGTCACTATGAGTCAGATTTGATTTGACGGCAGTGAGTTTGGTGTATGTATATATATATGTGTGTGTGTGTGTGTGTGTGTGTAATTGTGATATATACATATATATCTATGCATATATACATATATATGTGTGTGCATATATCTATGTATATATGCATAGATATACATGTATATATCACATTTACATACACACACACACACATATATATACACACACACACATATATATACATTTATATCTATACCAGGAGCTCTAGTAGCATAGTGCCTAAGGCACTTGACTGCTAACCAGAAGGCTGGTGGTTCAAACCCACCAGCCACTCCTCAGAGGGAAGGTTGGGCAATCTACTTCCCTAGTGATACTGCCTTGGAAACCCAAGGAGGGGTTGCTATGAGTCGGGTTCAACTCAACAGCACATAACAACAACAACAACAATATTAAAAATCACAAATTCACCACCCTCCATTCTAGTCCAACAACATTGGGTTCATTATAGCTTTCTCCCTTTCTATATCTACAATTCTCTTCAACAGTGAGAAAACTAGACCACATTATTCTCAATGTATTTACTTATCTGCTCAATCCCCTAATGAAATGAAATCCTCAAACTTACCATGCTGCTACCCCATCCAGCCACCTTCCTCACATGATTTTCAACCCCTACCAGGCTAATTCCCCTGTTTGTACCTGCCTAAAGTATATGTTAAAAGACTTTTAATTAAGCATAATTTCCCTACCATAAAATTAACCATTTTAAGTATACAATGAATGTATTAAGTGATTTTTTAAAACATATTTATACAATTTTCTAACCATTACCACCATTGGGTTTTAGAATACTTCCATCATTCCAACAAATTCTCCAGTGTCCATTTGCAGTTAATCCATACTCGTCACCCCCAGGCAACCACTGATCTTCTTTCTGTCTCTATAGATTTGCCTCTTTTGGAAATTCCATATGGAGCTCTGGTGGCACAGTGCCTAAGGCATTTGACTGCTAACCAGAAGGCTGGGGGTTCAAACCCCACCAGCCACTCTGTGGAAGGAAGACCAGGAAAACTTCTTCCATAAAGATTTACCACCTCAGACACCCAATGGGGGTCACTATGAGTAGGAACTGACTCAATGGCAGTAGGTTTTTTTTTTTTTTTTTGGCTTTGGAAATTCCATATAAAAAGAATCTTATGTCTTTTGCATCTGGCTTCTTTCACTTAATATAAAGTTTTTGAGGTTCATCCATGTTGTGCCATGTGTCAGTAGTTCTACCACTTGTCCACCATACTGTGGCAGCTTGTATGTTGATGTGATGTTGGAAGCTCTGCCACCAGTATTTCATTACCAGCTGGATCATCCATGTTGGGCAGGTTCCTGTGGAGCTTCTAGACTAAGAGACTAAGAAGAAGGACTAGGCAGTCCACTTCTGAAAAATATTGGCCAGTGTAAACCTTATATATAGTAATGGAACACTGTCTGATATAGTGCTGGAAGATGAGCCCCTCCAGTTGGAGGGCATTCAGAATACAAATTGAAAAGAGTTGCCTCCTCAAAGAAGAGTCAACCTTAATAACGTGGATAGAGTAAAGCTTTCAGACTTTCATTTGCTGATGTGGCACAACTCAAAATGAGAAGAAACAGCTGCAAAGATCCATTAGTAACTGGAACATGGAATGTATGAAGTGTGAATCTAGGAAAATTGGAAGTCATCAAAAATGAAATTGAAACACATAAAGATTGATATTCTAGGCAATAGTGAGCTTACATGGACTGGTATTTGTCATTTTGACATTTGGTCTACTATACCAGGAATGACAAATTGAAGAAGAATGGCATTACATTCATCATCAAAAAGAATATTTCAAGATCCATACACTTACAAGGAAGACCAGTTAATACAACTATTATTCAAATTTAAACACCAGCCACTAATGCCAAAGATGAAGAAATTAAAGATTTTTATAAACTTCAACAGTCTGAAATTAAAACATGCAATCAAGAAGCATTGGTAATTATTGATTGGAACACAAATGTTATAAACAAAGAATATGGATTTGTGGCTGGAAAATATGGCCTTGGTGATAGAAATGACATTGCTGTCAAACGGATCTTGACTGAAAGCAGAGAATACCAGAAAGATGTTTCCCTGTTTTATTGACCATGTAAAGGTGTTTGACTGTGTGGATCATAACAAATTATGGATAGCATTGCAAAGAATGGGAATTCCAGAACACTTAATTGTTCTCACGTGGAACCTGTACATAAACCAAAAGTTTGAACAGAACAAGGGAATACTGCAAAATCAGAAATTAAAATCAGAAAGATGTTCATTAGGGTTGTATCTTTTCACCATACTTATTCAATCTGTATTCTGAGAAAATAATCTGAGAAACTAGATTATATGAAGAAGAACATGGCATCAGGATTGGAGTCATTATTGTTGTTATGTGCCGTCAAGTCAGAACTGACTCATAGCGACCCCTCCTTGGGTTTCCAAGGCAGTATCACTACAGAAGTAGATTGCCCCATCTACCTTCTGAGGAGTAGCTGGTGGGTTTGAACTGCCAGACTTCTGGTTAGTAGTCAAGTGATTGGAGTAACACTCATTAACCTGTGATATGCAGATGACACTTTGCTGCTGAAAGTGAAAGGGACTTAAAGCACTTACTGATGGATTACACCACAAAATAAAGAAAAATGCTTTTAAGTGAACTAATAAACAACATCATTATAAATGAGAAAATATTGAAGCTGTCAAGGATTTAATTTTTCTTGGAACCACAATCAATGTCCATGTAAGCAGTCAAGAATCAAGCAATATATTGCATTTGGCAAATCTGCAAAAGACTTCTTTAAAGTGTTAAAAAAGCATATAAGTCCCTTTGAAGATTAAGGTTTGCCTGACCCAAGGTATGGTATTTTCAATCATAGATTGAAAAGCAGAGAATACCAGAAAGATGTTTCCCTGTTTTATTGACCATGTAAAGGCGTTTGACTGTGTGGATCATAACAAATTATGGATAGCATTGCAAAGAATGGGAATTCCAGAACACTTAATTGGTTAAGGTGCTTGACTGCTAACCAGAAGGCTGGCGGTTCAAACCCACCAGCCACTCCTCGGAAATAAGATGGGGCAATCTACTTCCATAGTGATACTGCCTCGGAAACCCAAGGAGGGGTCGCTATGAGTCAGGTCCAACTCGATGGCACATAACAACAACAACAATATGCATGCAAAAGGAGGTCTGGTGGCATAGTGCTTAAGGCATATGACTGCTAACCAGAAGGTTGGTGGTTCAGACCCACCAGCCACTCCACAAAAGGAAGGCCAGGTGATCTACTTCCATAAAGATTTACCGCCTTGGGAACCCAAAGGTGGTTGCTATGAGTCACAATTGACTCGATGGCAGTGAGTTTCATTTGGTTTTAATATGCACACAAATCCTGGATAATGACTCAGGAGGACCAAAGAAGAATTGATGCCTTTGAATTATGGGGTTGGTGAAAAATATTGAATATGCCATGGACTGCCAAAAGAACAAACAAATCTATCTTGGAAGAAGTGCAGACAGAATGCTCCTTAGAATGGAGGATGGCAGGACTTCATCTCATGTACTTTGGACACGTTGTCAGGAGAAACAAGTCCTTGGAGAAGGACATCATGCTTGGTGAAGTAGAGGGTCAATGAAAAAGAGGAAGACCCTCAACAAGATGGATTGACACAATGGCTACAACAAGAGGCTCAAACATAGCAACAATTGTGAGGAGAAAAAGACAGCATTTCATTCAATTGTAGATAGGGTCAATATGAGTTGGGAGGGACAACAACTCCACTCCATTATTATTATTACTTTCATTGCAGTGAAAACATATACAACAAGACATTCACCAACATAACAACTTCCACATTTACAGCTCAGGGACATCGATGACAATTTTCATGCTGTGCCACCATCATTGCCATCCTTTTCCAAAATATTCCACCACCATTAGCATAAACTCAATGGCACACAAACAAAACCTTTCCCTTTTCCCCTCCTTCCTACCCCTGATAACCAGTAATAATCTTATATATATATATATAAAACCCAAGCTATGGTATTTTCAATCATCTAATATGTATATATATATATAAGCTCTGGTGGCGTAGTGCCTAAGGCATTTGACTGCTAACCAGAAGGCTAGTGGTTCAAACCCACCAGTTGCTCCTCGGAAGGAAGGTTGGGCAATCTACTTCCATAGCGATACCACCTCAGGAATCCAAGGAGGGGTCGCTATGAGTCAGATCTGATTCAACGGCAATGAGTTTGGTTATATATATATATATATATGTGTATATATATATATATATATATATATATATATATATAATTTTATTTTTTCCAACCTATCTAGGAATTTTCCCTCCCCTGCACTCTTATCCCTGGTAACCAACAAAGTTTCCTTCCATATACTAACCTTTCCTTGACCTTTTACAATAGTGAACTAATACAATATTTGTCCTTCTGTGATTGACTTATTTCACTCAGCATAATGTCCTCCAAGTTTATCCATATTATGCCCTATTTTGCAGATTCTACATTTTCTTTAGTTTTGCATAGTATTCTATTGTGTGTATGTACCACAGTTTGGTTATCCATTCTTCTGTTGATGGGCACTTAAGTTGTTCCCATCTATTTGCTATTCTGAATAGTGCTGCGATGAACATGAGTGTGCATATATTCATGTCCTGGCTCTCACTTCTTTAGGATATATACCTAGTAATGGGATTACTAGATCAAATGGTATTTCTCATTCCAACTTTTTAAAGAATCACCATACTGATTTTTACAGTGTTTCATTTTACAGTCCCATCAACAGTGTATTAGAGTCCCAATCTCTCCACATCCTCACCAACATGTGTTATTTTCTGTCTTGTTGAACTTTGCTATTAATGCTGGGGTGGGATGGTATTTCATTGTTGTTTTGATTTGCATCTCTCTAATGGCTAATGATCGTAAACATTTCTTTATGTGTTTGTTAGCTGCCTGAATATCTTCTTTGGTGAAGTGTCTGTTCATGTCTTCTGCCCATTTTTAAATTGAACTCTGTCTTTTCAATGTTGAGGTGGAGTTTTCCATACATTTTAGAGACAATTCTTTTGTCCAATATGTCATTGCTGAATATTTTTTTACCATTCTGTAGAATTTCTTTTTACTTTTTTTGAGAAGTCTTTTGATGCACATAAGAAATTAATTTTTAGAAGGTCCCAACCATCTACTTTCTCTTCTGCCATTTGTGCATCTTGAGTTATGCTTAATAGTCTACTTATGCCATAAAATAGGGTCACTAAGTTTGCCTCTATTTTTTAGTGGATGAACTTTATAGTTTTAGGTTTCATATTTAAGTTTTTGATCCATCTCAAGTTAGTTTTTATGTGGTATGAGGTATGGATCTTCTTTCATTTTTCTGCAAATGGATATCCAGTTTTGCCATCTCTTCCCTATTTAATCCATTTCAGCCCTTTGTCAAAGATCAGCTGACCATAGGTCGATGGATCTATTTCTGGGTTCTCAATTCTGTTCCACTGATGTATGTGTCTGTCATTATACCAATACCAGGCAGTTTTGACTACCCTGGCTCTATAGTAGGCTTTTGAGATCTGATGAGACCTCCTACTTTGTTCTTCAGTAGTGCTTTGCTTATCCAAGGCCTCCTTTCCTTTCCATATAAAATTAGTGATTGTTTTTTCATGTCTTTAAAGGATGTTGATAGAATATGGATTGGAATTTCACTGAATGTATAGATTCCTTTGGCTAGTATTAAAATTTTCCAAATATTCAATCTTCCTATCCATAAGCATTGTATGTTCTTCCATTTATGTAGATCTCTTATAGTTTCTTGAAGCAGTGTTTTGTAGTTTTCTTTGTATAGCTCTTTTGTGTTCTTGTTAAGATTTATTCCCAAGTATTTTATTTTTTTGGTAGCTATTATACATGGTGTTGATTTCCTTATTTCCTTTTCAGGGATCTCTTTGCTGGTGAGAGGAATCCAACGGGTTTTTGTATGTCGGTCTCGTATCCTGCCTCTATGCTAAATCTCTCTATTAGTTCCAGGGGTTTTCTTGCTGAGTCTGTTGAGTTTTCTATGTATGGGATCATATTATCAGCAAATAGGGATAGTTTTACTTCTTCCTTACCAATTTGGATGCCTTTGGTTTCCCTTTCTTGTCTTATTGCCCTGGCTAGGACTTCCAATACAATGTTGAATAGAAGTGGAGATAGAGGGCATCCCTGTCTCGTTTCTGTTTTCAAGGTGAATGGTGTCAGTCTCTTGCCATTGAGAATAATGTTGGCTGTTTGTTTTGTATATATGACCTTTATTATACTGAGGAATTTCTCTTCTATTCCTATTTTTCTGAGAGTTTTTATCAGGAATGGGTGTTGTATTTTATCAAATACCTTTTCTGCATCAATTGATATGATCATGTGATTTTTTTTCCCTGTATTTAACTTATGCGAGGATTACTTTGACTGTTTTTCTGATGTTGAACTGTCCTTGCATACCGGTATGAATCCCACTTGGTCATGATGTATTATTATTATTATTTTTGATATATTGTTGGAAGCTATTGGCTAAGATTTTGTTGATGATTTTTGCATCTATATTCATGAGGGATATTGGTCTGTAGTTTTTCTTTCTAGTGGTGTCTTGCCTGATTTTGGTATGAAGGTTATGCTTGCTTCATGAAATGAATTTGGGAGGATTCCATCCTTTTCTATGTTCTGGAATAATTTGAGTAGGATTGGTGTTAGCTTTTCTCTGAATGATTGGTAGAATTCTCCAGTGAAAGAATCTAGGTCAGAAATTTTTTGATTGATAATTTTTTTATGACCTGTTCAATTTCTTCTTTTGTTATGGGTCTGTTCAAATTTTCTACCTCAGTCGGTAATTGTTTTAGGTATATGTGTGTTTCTAGAAATCTGTCCATTTCTTCTAGATTTTCAAATTTGTAGGAGTACTGTTCTTCATAGTATCCTGATATTATCCCTTTTATTTCTGTTGGTGTTGTTGTGATATCTCCCATTTCATTTCTTATTCGTGTTATTTGCATCTTCTCCTTTTCCTTTGTTAGGTTTGCCAATTGTATTAATCTTTTCAAAGTACCAACTTCTTGTCTTGTTGATTTTTTTCTATTCTTTCTGTTTCATTTATTTTAGCTTGAATATTTCTTTTCTTCTGGTGACTTCAGGCTTTTTTTAAATTGCTGCTCTTTTTCTAATTGTTGGGCATGTTAGTTTAAGGTGTTGATTTTGGCTCTTTCTTCTTTTTTGATGTGTGCATCTGTTGGTATAAATTTCCCTCAGATCACTGTTTTTTTTGTATCCCAAAGATTTTGGTATATTATGTTTTCATTCTTATTTGATTCAAGGAACTTCTAAATTTCATTTTCTATTTCTTCTATTACCCAGTCGTTTTTAAGGAAAGTGTTGTTCAGTTTCCATGCATTTCCTCTTTTTCCATGAGTATTCCTAGTGTTGATTTCTAGTTTTATAGCATTGTGATCTGAGAAGATGCTTTGCAATATTTCAATGTTTATAAATGTGTCAAGGCTTGCTTTGTGGCCTAACAGATGGTCTGTTTTGAAGAATGTTCCATGTGGGGTGCAAAAGAATGTATACTGTTCTGTTGTTGGGTGAAGTGCTCTGTACATGTCTGTAAGGTCAAGTTGGTTGATTGTATGCTTACTTCTTCTGTGTCATTGTTGAGTTTCTTTCTGGTTGTTGTATCTTTTATTGAAAGCAGTGTATTAAAGTCTCCTACTATGACTGTGGAGTCATCCGTTTATCTTTTAAATTCCATTAAAATTTGATTTATGTATTTTGGAGCTTTGTCCTTGGGAGCATAAGTATTTATTATGGTTATGTCCTCTTGTTCAACTGATCCTATAATCATTATATAATGTCCTTCTTTGTCTCTTACAATTGTCTTTGTCTTAAAGTCAATTTTATAAGAAATTAATATTGCCACTCTTGCTCTCTTTTGGTTGCCATTACTTTGTATATCTTTTTCCAACCTTTGACTTTTGGTCTATTTTTGTCTTTGTGGTTAAGGTGAGTCTCTTGTAGACAGCACAGTGATGGGTCATGTTTTCTTATCCAGCCTCCAACTCTCTGTTTCTTGTTTGGTACATTTAATCCATTTACATTCAGTGTAATTCTAGACAAATATGAATTTATTCATACACATTTTTTTGTGGTGCTGCTGATTTCTTCGTTCCATATAATTTTTTTTTGTGCTGAGTATATTTTGTTTATGTATTTTGTTATCATTTCCTTTGTTACTATTGTTTTAGTATTTGCCAAATATTTTTGCCTCTCCTCTTTTTATTTTGATGTGAAGGTTTATCATTTTTCTTTGAACTTACCCTGTGATTTATAGTTTTTCTTTTTTTTTCCAAGTTTAGAACATTTTATTCTATCTTGCAATTGTCTTGACTTCCTCACCATTTGGAATTTCTGTACCTACACTATTTATTCCCTCTTTTTGGTTTGTAGTTGTCCTTATTTACCAATTGATGTCTCTGGTTCCCTGTTTACAGTCTTGTAAGCTAATTTTACTTTGGATATTTCTGTAAGTGTGTTGATTTGTGGGTTATGTCATAATGTATATTAATCATTGGTTGTTGTCTGTTGTTGTTGGTTCTCTGTTTGAAGGACTCCTTTTAGCATCTTTTGTAAGGTGGTATGATTTTAACAAATTCCCTTAATTTCTGTTTATCTGGAAATGTCGTAATTTCACCATCATATTTGAGGGACAATTTTGCTAGATATATAACTCTTGTTTGGAAAGGAAATTTTTCTTTCAGGTTCTTACATATGTCATCCCATTGCCTTCTTGCCTGCATGCTTTCTGCCAAGAAATCAGAGCTTAACCTTATTGGTTGGCATTTCTAGGTAACTTTTCATTTTTCCTGTACTGCTTTCAGGATTCTTTATTTGTTGTTGTTTTTGGTGACTGTGGTAGTTTAGCTGCGTGTGAACTTGGCTATGCCTTGTTTTGAGTGGCTGGGCAGCTGGGTGTAGTATTCCCCATGATGAGACTGGTAATCAACTCCATAGTGGAATCTACTGTGAGCAGCTGAGTAGCTGCCTTAGGGATGTGATCTGCTTCCAGTATATAAGAAGAAGCATTGAAAAAGGTCTCAGCAGCTTTTAGCATGCTTGAATCTTGCATGTAGCTGAGTTGTCATTCAGCAGCCAGTCTTGGGACAGTTTCTGGACTTGAATTAGTGGCCTGCAGTGTTGTTTGGTAATCTTGGGACTGTGCCATTTTATTTGTTGACCTTGGACTTGTTAGTCTCAGCAGCCAGCAGCTGCCTGAGTGAAGAGACACCTCAAGCTCCAGTGGACTGGGAGCAAGAGGCAGAGATGAAACCCAAGGTCAAGGGGCTTTCACCGAACTTCTAGAGCATGGCACTTTAAACTCAAACTTCTAGCCTCCAAAACTGTAAGAGAATAAATCCCTGTTTGTTCAAACCACCCATTTGTGTTATTTTCTGTTAGAACAGCACTGAGAGAACCAAAACATTGAGTCTGATGATGATATGTCTTGGTGATTTTCTTTTGGTGTCTATCCTGTTTGGGGTTTGTTGAACTTCTTGAATGGATATCTTCTCATCTTTCATCATATTAGGGAAATTCTCCTACAACAAATCTTCAACAATTTTCTCTGAGGTTTTATTTGTTTCTTTCCACTCTGGAATTCTTATTACATGTAGGTTATTTCTTTTAATGGTATCCCACATGAATCTTAGGCTTTCTTCATTTTGTTTTGATTTTCTGTGTGTGATTGATGCCTTAACAAAGTAGTATTGAGATATTTGTGTTCAATATTATAAATTCTGTCTTCCACTGATTCAATTCTACTATTTTGCCTGTTGAATGTGTTATCTATTTCCAAATCTTACTATTAATCTTTTGGATTTCCATTTGTTGTTTCTGTATTGTTTCTAATTTTTTGTTTGTCAGTTTGTTATTGTATTGTTTTCCTAAATTGTTCTGGAGCTTTTTCTGTGTTTTCCTTGATTTTATCAGTGCTTTCCTTGATCTGTCTCTCAATCTGTTGAAGGTACCTAAATATAATTCTTTTGAATTCCTTGTCAGGGAGTTCCAGTGCTGCTTCTTCCTCAGGGATGTTTGCTCAGTCTGTATCCTGGTCCTTTGTTTGTACTACTTTATCTTGCGTCTTTGTGTGGACTGTGATGCTCAGTTTTCTCTGAGACATTGTGATGTTGTATTTATGTTTAATTTGTGGTTGTGTTTTGGTTTGATTCACCCATGATTTTTTCCTTTTATTTTGTTTTGATATATCTGTGTAAGCAGGGTACTGTGCTCCTCTATTCACTAGTTGATATCACTTAGGCACTCACCTCCTATCTCCTGGTGAGTGTGGTAGAGAATGAGAGTGTGAGCACAGATCTCTGTTGGCTGTTGTTCATGCAGAGTAGTTGGGGGTGGGTTTAGCTGGTGTTGGTCACTGTATATCATTGGTCACTAGGTTCAGGAACCAGTGGTGACCCTCATTCAGTGGGTGGGGCTCCAGGAGTTACAGGTACAGTTGGGTTGTGTGGGAATGATTGCTGTCTCTCACTCAATTAGACAAAAAAAAGTTAAAAAACACTAAAAAAATAATAACAAGAGAACAAAAAACACAAACTGCATAAACAAACAGGAACAATTGCAAAAAACAAAAGCAGAAAGTCCATAAATGAGAAGAAAAAAAAAATATCTATTTTTAAAAAGACAATAAAGATAATTAAAAAAAAGAAAAAACTCTCTATATTGGGGGGAGTGAGGAGTGATGAGAGAAAGGAGCAAGAGTGAAATAATAGTAAAGAAAAAAAACAGGAAAACTGCAAAAGGGAAAACAAGGGATGAGAAGAGAAAAAAGAAGCAAAAGGACAAAAAAGAAAGGAAGCAGGAAAAGGGAAGAGAGAGGAAAAAACAGAAGAAAAAAAAAAACAGGGAAGGGAAACAGAAAAATAACTAAATAAAAAGTAAGAGAGGAGGAAGCAAAAAGGAATAATTTAAAAACAAAAAAACAAAAACAAAACTGTGGGAGCTAGGCAGGGCACCCAGGCTGTGTCAGGGCACAGACCAGGATGGAATTCCCACTGGTCAAAAAGTGAGTGGATGTAGAGGATGGCCACACCTCTGTTCACGAAGAGGGAACAACACTCCATTTTATGGATATTCCACATTTTATTTATCTATTAACCAAATGATGGATATTTGTATCATTGCCAGTTTGAGCCTCAGCTCCCTCACTGTAAAATAGAAATAATAATAATAGTATCTGCTTCCTATGTTTGTGATGAGGATTAAGTAAGATAGTACATACACAGTGCTTGGCTCATAATAGCAATCACTTATTGATAATGTTTGTATGATCAAGTCAATGAGAAAAAAGTTAAATTTTGTCAGCTCTGATCAATTTAAGAAGATAGAAGGATGTGTGATTAATTGCAAAAGCCCACAGAGTGTGAGTTCTTAGAAATATAAACACTTGTCTCAGTTGATTAAAATTTCCAAGTCATGCATTTCTCATAGACTTGAGACACCTAAAATTTAACTACAGAATTTTTAAAAAAATCTATTGCCAGTAATTATTCATAGGCCCCTATGTTCTTCCATCAATAACAACTCCATACATTTGTATAAGATTTACACCTCTAACATCTTTTCATGATATATTTTCATCTGATTCAAAACAGCCCATGAGTGGACAGAACAGAAATTATCCTACTTCATTGATTAAGAAAACTGAGGCCCAGAGGTGTCAAGTGATTCACTCAAGGCCATATGGAGTGGCAGAGCTGTTGCATTTCCTTTTCTACAATGAATGTCATTGGTTTCTTCCTATGCACATGATTCCATCCCTCTTTTACTGGCATTGCTCACACACTAAACATGGAAAAGATTAGGGTTCCTCAAACCCAGAATGCTAATAACATAGTCAACATCCATGAGCACATGCTGACTTCATTATAATTTGGCTCATCTTGTTGGAAGCAGCTGTGCACAGCTTGGTGGGGATTCAAGACTCTCTGTTACAGAGAGGAACATACATTTAGGTTAAACTAGTGTTTGCTCTGAGCCCAGTGGCATTATTAATACATTTGTAAAAATGGAAATGTGTCAATGCACCCGAGGTTGATTACACAGGGCAAGTCAAATACCTCTGAGCCCACAACAAAGTCTCTGCCAGCCCTGTAAGCCCAGGATTCACAGCTCTGCCAACAGCTCCCCAAGTTCATCCTCTTAAGGATGAAAACTTCCAAAAGGCTGTCTTCCTCCTCACACAGCCCTTTTGTGATTGCCTTCTCGGGCAAGTCTTTGCAATAACCTGATGAGTTAAGCCTGTTATTCTCCCAACTTTACAGATGAGAAAGTAGAGGCTCAAAGAGGTTAATTGTCTTGTCTAAGGCATACAACCACCACTGTCTGTCAGTTTATTGTACTGTGATGGCTTGCATGTTGCTGTGATGCTGGAAGCTGTGCCACCAGTATTTCAAATACCAGCTGGGTCACCCACGGTGGACAGGTTTCAGCAGAGCTTCCAGACTAAGACAGACAAGGAAGAAAGATGTGGTAGTCTACTTCTGAAAAAAATTGGCCACTGAAAACCTAATGAATAGCAGTAGAACACTGTCTGATATGCTGCTGGAAGATGGGCCTCTCGGGTTACAAGGCACTCACAATATGACTAGGGAAGAGTTGCTTCCTCAAAGTAGGCTCAACCTTAATGATATGGATGGAGTAAAGCTTTTGAGATCTTCATTTGCTGATGTGGCATGACTTAAAATGAGAAGAAACAACTGTAAAATCCATTAATAATAGGAAAATGGGAAGTATGAAGTATTAATCTAGGAAAATTGGAAATTGTAAAAAATGAAATGGAACACATAAAGATTGATATCCTAGGCATTAGTGGGCTAAAATAGACTCATATTGGCCATGTTGAATTGGATGATCATATAGTGTACTATGCTGAGAATAACAAATTTAAAAGGAATGGTGTCACATTCATAGTCAAAAAGAACATTTCAATATCTATCCTGAGGTACAACACTGTCAGTGATAGGATAATATCCATATGTATACAAGAAAGACCAGTTAATACAACAATTATTTAAATTTGTGCTTCAAACACTAATGCAAAAGATGAATAAGTTGAAGAGTTGTACCAACTGCCGCAGTCTGAAATTGTTCAAACATGACAATTACTGGTGATTGGCATGGGAAAGTTGGAAACAAAGAAGGATCAATAGTTGGACAATATTGCCTTCGTGATAGAAACAATACCAGACATTGCATGATAGATTTTGCAAGACCAATGACTAACACATTGCAAATACCTTTTTTTTTCAACAACATAAACAGTTACTATACACATGGGCCTCACCAGATGAAATATACTAGAATCAAATCAACTGCATTTGTTGAAAAAGCCAATGGAGAAGCTCAATATCATCTGTAACAACAAGGCCAGGGGCTGACTGTAGAACACACCATCAACTGCTCATATGCAAATTTAAGTAGAAGCTGAAAAAATTAAAACAAGTCCATGAAAGCCAAAATACAACCTTCAGAATATCCCACCTGAATTTAGAGACCATCTCAAAAATAGATATAACACATTGTGATAGTTGGAGCTGTGTGTCAACTTGGCTGGACCACAATTCTGTGTGGTTTAAGCAGTTGTGATATTGGTTGTTCCAATGATGGGATGAGATGTATATGTTTTGAGCAGCCAATCCATTGAAAGAGAGTTTCCCTAGGGGTGTGGCCTGCTTCCAGTATATTTATGGACATACTGGAAAAAGAGACACTCTCCTGTAGATTGGGATTCTGTTGTGCTGCCTACAACTGTCCATGAGTGAACAATCCACCATTTGGCCTGGAGATCTTGGATTTGTCATTCATTGGAGTCAACAGCCAGTATACTGCCTGCCAACCTTGAGCTCCTCAGCCCCTGAAGCTGCAAGAGTCGGGAAAAGCCTCCAGTTTGATGTTTGATCCAAGAACTTGGAACTTACCAGCTTCTATAAGTGTGTGAGCCATTTTCCTAAGATAAATTCCTCTTTCTCTCTCTCTCCATATAAAAGCTTTACTGGTTTTGCTTCTCTAGAGAACCCAGTCTAACACATTTGGTACTGGGAGTGGTTCTAGAGACAAAATCATAAGGATGGGCTTCCTAAATTGGTTCTCCAATTTGATTAGTCGTAAAGGTATTTGTGACCCTGCCTCCATTAGTAAAGAAGGCCCTGCTAATCTGTGGCGTGAGGTAGCAACATTAATATGCAAAGTAGCACCACCAGATCAAGTACTTTTGAGAAGTGAGACTGTGGGTGATCACATATTTGATACTTTTCTGCAATTTTGTCAGCATGAGGAGTATAAGGAAGCTGATTGATTGGTCCTACTTACACTAGACAAAGTGGTGAAAGAGCGAGATGAGCTCAAGGCTGCTGAGTCACAGCTTAAGTGCTGCATAAAAGACCTCAATGTTTCCAGTTGTGCTCTGAAAGAAAGTCTTATTTCTTCTAGTAACAGAGCTGCTATTGCCGAAAACCAAACCCAGAGTCTTATTTTAAGGGTGGCTGGATTACAATGCCAATTAAATTACCAACCCAGAATGGTGTCTGAAGTTAAAGTTAAAGTGAGGGCACTGATTGGGAAAAAAAGGGATTCTGAAACCTGGAATGGGGACATATGGGCAGATAGTCAGGAAGATCAGGATATGGAGCCTGTAAATTTTGTTGAATCCTTCCCATCTGAAGGGATTACTGCAAAACCACCACCTCAGTTTCATGGGATTAACCCAATTGTTCCTGCTGGGTCATTGCCTGAGGCAGAAGCCATGGAAGACATTGCTGAATGTCCTCAGGAACTTCCCCAACCACCCATTGTTGCTGCTAGACCTATAACTAAAGTTAAGTCCAAGTGAGCCCCAAAAAGTAAAACAAAGTGTGACTGAGGAGGTGGTACGCTACACCCGAAAAGACCTACTTGATTTTGCTAACATGTACAGACAGAAACCTGGAGAACATGTATGGGAATGGCTACTGAGGGTGTGGGATAATGGTGCAAGGAATGTAACACTGAGTTTATTGATTTAGGCCCATGAAGTACGGATTCTTCATTCAATGATTCAGCTCAAGAGGTTAGGAAAGGATCTAATAGTTTATTTGGTTGGCTTACTGAACTGGGTGTTGTCTGACCCACAGAGTCATAAAGTTGGACGTGCACAGCAGCATTCCATCATTAAATGGAAGTGGTATATCAGAGATCAGGCTTGAGAAGGACCTGAAGGCACAAGTAAGTTGCATGAGGAAGTGGCCCAAATGCCTATGGTCTCCACTCCAGTCGCATTACCTTCTGCGGTGTAGTAAATTACCTGGTATGGCTTTTCTAGCCATAAATCTTTGTAAACTCCATGGTGGAATTTGCTGTGAGCAACTGAAGAGCTCCTGGTTGCAAAAGTTGTCCACCTGGGGTATTTCTGTTGGGTGCAATACAAAGCAATGTTCTGGGAGGTTCCTGCTCTCTCTCAGATCCTTAGAATTCTGATGTTATGATTGGTTACTTTGGCCACTCTACCAGGCTCAAAAGGAGGCCTCTTAGAGACAGAAAAAGTCTCCCTCTCTCTGCTGACTAAGGAAGGACGCCCCTGAGAGATACGTGCAGCTGGGAAAGAGATGCAAGAGATGCATTGCTGAGAGAGACACCAAGAGACATGCACTGCCAGGAGAGACTGTGAGAGACAGTGGGCTGGAAGAGAGACTGAGCATTTTTCCTGAACTTGAATTGTAGCCTGGTGCTTCTCTAATAAACCCCATAATCTGTGAGTTCTGTGTGGCCACTGCAGTGAATTATCAAACCCAGGAAAGAGGTGGTGGGTGCTTTGAGAGGAAGGGCTGGAGGGAGGCAGCATGTCTGGCCTTGCAGTAATAGGCCTTGGGCTATTGATGATGATTCTGTCTTCCTCTTGTGGGGTTAGAGGAGGTCTCAACATGTGGCTTTCTTGCCCTTTTTGCACCTTCCCTCTCCCAGTCTGCACCTATGGCCTTATGGGGAGTTCCTTATGATCAGTTGACTGAGGAAGAGAAAACTCATGCCTGGTTTACAGATGGTTCTGCACGATATGCAGGCACCACTCGAAAGTGGACAGCAGTGGCACTGCAGCTCCTTTCTTGGACTTCCTTAAAGGACAGTGGTGAAGGGAAATCCTCCCAATGGGCAGAACTTCGAGCTGTGCATACGGCTGTTCACTTTGCAGGGAATAAGAAATGGCCAGATGTGTGACTGTGTACAGATTCATGGGCTGTGGCTAATGGCTTGGCTGGATGGTCTAGGATTTGGAAGGAGTGTGATTGGAAAATTGGTGACAAGGTTGTATGGGGAAAAGGTATGTGGATAGATCTCTCTGAATGGGCCAAAGAAGTAAAGATATTTGTGTCTCATGTGAATGCCCACCAAAAGGTGACCTCGGCAGAGGAGAACTTTAACAATCAAGTGGATAGGATGACATGCTCAGCCATCCTTTTTTCCGCAGCTACCCCTGTCATTGCTCAATGGGCTCATAAACAAAGTGGCCATGGTGGCAGGGCTGGAGGTTATGCATGGGCTCAGCAACATGGATGTTCTGGTTACCTAGTACCACTCTGATAAGACTATACCACAAATGGGATGGCCTTAATGAACAGGAGTTTATTCTTCCAGTTTGAAGGCTTTAAGCCCCAGTTCAAAGTGCCAGGCTCTAGACACTGTACGAAAGCCCCTCAACCTTGGGCTTCAGCTCTGCATTCTTGCTTCCAGCCCACTAAAGCTAGAGTCATCTTTTCACTCAGGCAGCTACTGGCTGCTGAGGCTAACAAGCCTAAGGTTGACAAATAAAATGGCAAAGTCCTGATGTTACCAAACAACATGGAAGGCCATTAATTTAAGTCCACTGTAAGTCCCATGGTTGGCAGAGCATGGCAGCCTGCTGACCAATGACATGGCTACATGCAGGATTCAAGCGTGCCATAAGCTAGAGACCATTCCCAAAGCTGCTTCTTATATACGGGAAGCAGATCACATACCCAAAGGCAGTTACTCAACTGCTTGTAGTAGATCCCACCATAGAGTTGATTGCCATTCTCGTCATGGGGAATAACTACCACCAGCTGCCCAGACATTCAACCAGGCCCAGCCAAGTTGACATACAAATTTAACTACCACAATGGACTCCCACTTACCAAGGCTGATTTGGCCACTGCCACTGCTGAGTGCCCAGTCTGCCAGCAGCAGAGACCAACACTGAGTCCACGATATGGAACCATTCCTTGGGGTGATCAGCCAGCAATGTGGTGGCAGGTTGATTACATTGGACCACTTCCATCATGGAAAGGACAGCATTTTGTGCTTACTGGAATAGATACTTATTCTGGATATATATTCGCCTTCCCTGCATGCAATGCTTCTGCCAAAACTACCATCCGTGGACTTATAGAATGCCTTATCCACCATCATGGTATCCCACACAGCATTGCTTCAGATCAAGGGACTCACTTCACAGCAAATGAAGTGTGGCAATGGGCCTATGCTCATGGAATTCACTGGTCTTACCATGTTCCCCATCATTCTGAAGCAGCTGGCTTGATAGAATGATGGAATGACCTACTGAAAACACAATTACAGTACCAGCTAGGTGGCAATACCTTGAACGGTTGGGGCAATGTTCTCCAGAAGGCTGTATATGCTCTAAACCAGTGTCCAATATATGGTGCTGCTTCTCCAATAGCCAGGATTCACAGGTCCAGGAACCAAGGGGTGAATACAGGAGTGGTACCACTCACTATTACCCTTAGTGGCCCACTCAAAAAATTTTGGTTTCCTGTTCTTGTTACCCTATGCTCTGTGGTTCTGGAGATCTTAGTCCCAAAGCAAGGAACACTCCTACCTGGAGACACAATACTGATTGCATTGAACTGGAAATTAAGAATGCCACCTGGCCATTTTGGCTTCCTCATGCCTCTGGATCAACAGATAAAGAAGGGTTTTACTGTACTATCTGGTGTGATAGATCCT
>NW_006921699.1:7372598-7386276 GCF_000298275.1 Orycteropus afer afer | reverse complement strand
GTGAAATGTAAATAAGGTTAATGCATTTTGGTTGTACATGTGTTAGCGTATCATGTTAGGCACAAATATGACTTTATAATTGTCCTTATTTAGAGATTATAAAAGGTTAAGGAGATGTGTACAACTGCCAAGTTGACAAGGGGTAGACTGTGAGAGTTGGCGCTGTGTGTCAACTTGGCCAGACCACAATTCTGTGTGGTTTAAGCAATTGTGATATGGGTTGTTCCAATGATGGGATCAGATGTATATGTTTTGAGCAGCCAATCCACTGAAAGGGAGTGTCCCTAGGGGTGTGGCCTGCTTCTAGTATATTTATGGACATCCTGGGACAGAGATACTGTTCTGTGGATCAGGATTCTGTTGTGCTGCCTACAACTTTCTGTGAGCAAACAATCCACCATTGGGCCTGAAGATCTTGGATTCATCATTCGTTGGAGTCAACAGCCAGTATACTGCCTGCCAACCCTGAGCTCCTCAGCCCCTGTAGCTGCATGAGTTGGGAAAAGCCTCCAACTTGACATTTGATCCAAGAACTTGGGACTTACCAGCTTCTATAAGTGTGTGACACATTTTCCGAAGATAAATTTCTCTTTCTTTCTCTCTCTATATAAAAGCTTTACTGGTTTTGCTTCTCTAGAGAACCCAGTCTAAGACACACATTGAACACTGATGACTGAGGACCAGACAAGTTGTGGAATGACATCAAGGATACCATACATGAAGAAAGCAAACAGTCATTAAAAAGATAAGGAAGAAAGAAAAAATGAAAATGAACGTCCAAAGAGACTTTGAAACTTGGTATTGAATGAAGACTGGCTAAAGTGAATAGAAGAAATGATGAAGTAAAAGAGCTAAACAGAAGATTTCAAAAGGTGGCTCAAGATGAAAAAGTGAAGTATTATAATGAAATGTGCAAACACCTGGAGTTAGAAAACCAAAAGGGAATGACACGCTCAGCATTTCTTATGTTGAAAGAACTGAAGAAAATAATTCAAGCCTTGACTTGCAATATTGAAGGATTCTATTGATTCTATTCTTGTTGTACATAGGGTAGCCATGGGTCGGATCTGACTCAATGGCACCTAACATGGGCAAAATATTGGATGATGCAGGAAGCATCAAAGGAAGATGGGAGAAATACAGAGAATCACTGTACCGAAAAGAATTTGTGGACTTTCAACCATTTCCAGAGGTAGCATATTATCAAGAACCAATGTATTGAAGGAAGAAGTTCAAGCTGCACTGAAAGCATTGGTGAAAAACAAGGCTCCAGCAATTGATGGAGTACCAATTCAAATGTTTCAACAAACAGATCCAATACTGGAAGTGCTCACTCTTCTACACCAAGAAATTTGGAAAACTCGTACCTGGCCAACTGACTGGAAGAGATCTATATTTGTGCCTATTCCAAAGAAAGATGATCCAACAGAATGCAGAAAGTACTGAACATTATCACTAATATTACATGCAAGTAAAATTTCACTGAAGATAATTCAAAAAATGGTTGCTGCAGTACATAAACAGGGAACTGCCAGAAATTGAAGTGATATTCAGAAGAGGACATGGAACAAGGGATATCATCTCTGATGTCAGATGGATCTTGGCTAAAAGCAGAGCATACCAGAAAAATGTTTACTTTTATTTTATTGACTATGCAAAGGCATCCAACTGTGTGTATTATAACAAATTATTGATAACATTTTAAAAAATGGGAATTCCAGAACACTTAGTTGTACTCATGTGTAACCTGTACATAGACCAAGAGGCAGTTTTCAAACAGAAGAAGGGGATACTGCATGGTTTAAAATCAGGAAAGGTGTGCGTCAGAGTTATATCCTTTCACCATAGTTATTCATGTGTATGCTGAGCAAATAATCCAAGAAGCTGGACTATATGAAGAAGAACATGGCATTAGGATTGGAGGGAGACTCATTACAACCTGAAATATGCAGATGATACAACTTTGCTGAAAGTGAAAAGAACTTGAAGCACCTAGTGATGAAAACAGAAGACTACAGCCTTCCTTATAGATTACATCTCAACATATGAAAACAAAAATCCTCAAAACTGGACCAGTAGGTAACATCATGATGAATGAAGAAAAGATTGAAATTGTCAAGGATTTCATTTTACTTGGATCCACAATCACCACCCATGGATGCAGCAGTCAAGAAATCCAATGACATATTGCATTAGGCAAATCTGTTGCAAAAGACTTCTTCAAAGTGTTAAATGGGAAAGATGTCATTATGAAGACTAAGGTGTGCCTGACCCAAACCATGGTATTTTCAATTGCCTCACATGCATGTGAAAGCTGGACAATGAATAAGGAAGACTGAAGAAGAATTGATGCATTTTAACTGAGGTGTTGGCAAGGAATATTGAATGTATCATGGACTGCCAGAAGAACAAACCAATCTGTCTCAGATGAAGTATATCCAGAATGTTTCTTAGGAGCAAGGTTTGTAAGACTTTACTGGATGTATTTTGGTCATGTTGTCAGGAAGGACCAGTTCCTGGAAAAGAATATCATGCTTGGTGAAGTGGAGGGTCATCAAAAGAGAGGAAAACCTTCAACGAGATAGACTGACCTAGAGGCTACAACAATAATGTCAAGCACAGTAATTATTATGAGGGTGGTGCAGTATTCAGCAGTATACATAAGGTCACTATGAGTTGGAACTGACTCAAAGGCACCTGACAACAAGTCAAACAGCTGGAGGATGGTGAATCTAGGCCTTAAACATGGATCATTGAGATTCAAAACTTCATGAGCAATTTATGCACCTCCCAGTATCCTTGCCATAGACACCCTTCCCCGCAGCCAGCCCTCTCTGTTTTCCCTTAATCATTATACACTGTGATCCAAAAATACAACATAGGGGAGGGGTGTGCAGGACCACTGTAACCCACCTGTGTCCAGCTATAAGCAGGGTCTGCCCTTCAAGGTGCATGTACGTGCCAATCTCTGATTTGAGGCCCTCAAAACAAAGAAGGCTTGGAGGTAGAAACTGTGGGTACTGTTATTACTGGGTTTTAAATTTGATTTGATTTTTTTATTGTTTTTATTTTATTTTATTTTTTTTTTGGTTTTGCTGTTCTAGGAAAGTCTAACCCATTAAATAAACAATGTTCCAACACATCTCTTGAGCAAAGTATTTCACATTGTGAATGGGGGAAAGCTATAAAGAACAAGAAAATAATGTGAAAATATATCAGATTGTGTTTCAAACCCAAAGTAGATGAGTCAGAAAATGAACAGCCACATCTGTCTATCTGCCTATCTCCTCATCTCTCTCTCATACACACACATGCACATAAGTATATGACCAAAGTTTATGTTCCAGTTTCTACAGGATAAACATCCAAGAATGGTAGGCCTTGCATTCAAGCCTCTCCCATACCACAGCTGGGTTCAGCAATATCTGAGTGCAAGGGGTTATACCTGCACGTCTCCAGGATGCCAGTGAGGGCTAAGACTTGTCTCCTCATATTTCAGAAGAACTGGAGTGAGGGACTCCACCTGCAGCTTCCTGTTTCTGTGGCCTTGGGGTGAGATGGCTGACAGCCCCTGGCATCCAGGCTTCTACCCACATTCCCCAGGGTCAGGGAGGAGTAAGGAAGACAGAAAACAGGAGCAGAAAAGACTCACCAATCCTCTTTTAGAAGGAAGGTTATTTAAATTCATTCATGGTCAACTGCCAGAAGCATACTAGGAACCCATTTGACCCACATTCACTCAGGTGACTCATACAATGTATGGTAGATATCCTGCCCATTTCACAGAGTAACAAACTGATGCTCAAAACTGACTTGCTGAGGTCACAGAGCAAGAAGTCACAAAGCCAGAATGGAAACCCAGAACTGAGGGATTCTGACAGCCATGTAGCCCAGTCTTTGGAGCCTCCTGGGTATTCTTGTGCCAGGACAGATGTGAAGAGCAACACATCAGAAGCATTCTGGCTCCCTGGAGTGTGAGGACTGGGTTTGGGATATCCCTCCCTGCTGGCCCTTCTCTTATTAACTGACTCCTGCCCCATGTTCCCAGGGTAGCCCAGAAGACAAGTCTCCATTCAATTCCCAACTTCACCATTGTGGGGTTTCACCCTCCTGTGCCTAAACACCCTCGTCTTTAAAAGGGGCACAAGACTGGCTACCTCAGGAGATGCTAACAGGAACTGAGTGTGATAAGCACGTGCTGACCTCTTCCTGTGCCTGGCACAGAGGGACTTCCTCACAGGCATTCACCTCTCCTTGATGTCCAACTTGGGCATATAAGAGGGGCTCAGGATCCTCAGTTGGACTGATAAAGGCCCCCGTGTCAGTGGGCTTCAGGCCCTCAGGGGAACTGAGGGAGGATAGAGGGAAGCTAGGGTGGAGCAAAGGCTTCACAGGGACCGGCTTCCTACTGGCCCGGCACTTCTGGTCCTTGCCTTTGTCTGTGCCCCTGTAACTGAGAGGCCTGTCTAGACTGAGTGGCTACCAGAAGTAATCCCAGGAAAATCTCCCTGAAACCCGATCCCTCCCCTTATCGAGGGCAGGCAGATTAGCCTGATTGATTGAACAATGGACGCTGAGGTCTTAACATGATCTAGATGTGTCTCCCATGCAGAAGGGGCGCTGGGCACTGGTGAAGGAACCTGTCTTACGGGGTCAGGGGCCAGTTGCCTCCCAACCTGCTGGAGGAAAAGGGCTGGGAAGGGCCACTCCTCACGGCCATAGTAGTAACCCAAAAACCACCTACCCCGCTGATGAGCTGCTTTTAACAATCCAGCTCCCTGTTTGGGCTCACAGGCCCCGTACTGTGAGTGGCTATTAAAATTCACTGCCATTGAGTCAGTTTCAACTCATAGTGACCATATAGAACAGAGATGAACTGCCCCATAGGGTTTCCAAGGCTGTAAATCTTTACAGAAGCAGACTACCACATCTTTCTGTTGCAGAGCAACTGGTGGGTTCTATTGCTGACCTTTTGATTGGCAGTGGAATGTTTTACCCTCTCTGCTACCAGACTTCCTTGGGTGGCTATTATTTGTCCTTCTTATCCCTATTTCACAGTGAGGGTGCTGAGGCAAAACAACTTGCTCAAAGTTATACATGGAGAAAGTAGTAGAGTTGGAGGCAGCTCCAGTTTGTGTGACACTGAGGCCTGAACTCTTGCCCATCCTGGCCTTCGGCACTCACACAGCCATGGTCAGTAAACCACAGCCTCCAATCATTGGTCCAGATGATCATCCAAAATCCTTCATTAAAGAAGCCAGGCCTTGGGCCTCTTCATATGATCTCAGTGTGGAAGTACTCTGTAAACAGCACCATGCAACTGTGAGCAGTGACACAACCAAAAGGTGTCATTCTCTTTCATTTTCATCTGGACCATCACACCCAGTCATTAAAGCATAAACAAAGGCAATGCCTTTTTCCTTGGCTGCCTCCACCAAGAGCCCTCCAGAGTGAGGGTGATGTCCAAAGCAAGGGCAGGGCCACCAGTCATGTACATGGGCCATCAGGCCAAGAACAGAAGGGCCAACATTGTGACTGTACTAAATACCACTGAATTGTACACTTTCAAATGGGAAAAATGGTAAATATTATGATACTTTATTACCATAATTTTTTTAAAAAGTATATAAAAGAGAAATGAGCATTTCCTTGAACTCCTTAGGGGAAAAAATGATGTAAAGTTTCATGTTTTAAAATGGATGATGGATTTTTTTTTAAATGATTGATCACTATGGTATTTAGATTAAATAATAATAGTAATAATAGAAGGGCCAGCCCAGACCACCATCTGCTACTATCTGTCCAAGGGGCAGATGTGGGGAAGAGTAGTTTGTACATTCTGCAATCTGTGTGCTCTGGAAAGATCAGGGAGAGAGAGAAGGGAGGGTATATAAGCCTTTGCCCTTCTCATGCCATGTGTATGTGAGGCCTGGTCTGTCCCAGTGGCCAGACCAAGGCAGGCCAGTAGAGCAGTCCACAGCATGCACGTTCAAGTCAGCCATGCCTGACTACCACTCCTACCTCCACTACTCTCCACCTATGTGACCATGGGACAAGTCATCTGCCTGTCCGAGTCATATTAGCTCCATTTTATAGATTGAGAAAACTAATCCTCCCTGCCACTGCCTGACCCACAGAGTTATTAGGAATTAAATGAACAATCGATGGCACTAAATGTAGATTAACTTTAGATTAACTTCTTTCCATGCCAAAAGACTTGACTCCCTAAGTGGGAAGCCTTTCCACACAGAAACTCTTGAAGCTCAGAAGTGATATAACCTGTAAGGTAACCATCTGATGGCCATGAGGCAGGAGGGTCATGTTCTGTCCAGTCTTACAGTGACTGCTGATGCCAAGGACTGGAGAACAAAACAGATTTGGGCAACTCCTTCATCCCTGCCCACAGCAAAAGGGTGAGAGGGTCTCTTTATCTTGGATACTAACCATGACCTGCATGGCACTCTGAAAGAAGAGTTGCTGGGCCTGGGGCTGCATGTCACAGATGAGGAAACTGAGGCTCAGGGAAATTTCATCAAGGAAATGAAATGTATTTTCCCTTAGGACTCAGCAAAAAGGTTCCCATGGAAGCATGGTCAGCTCATTAACTAGAGTGGGTAACACTGATCTCCTACTAATACCCCTTTGAGATTTTTTGCAACTTGAACACCCAGCTGGGGTACTAATTCATTTCAGTAAACGATATACAATGCATTTCTTTCTCTGTGATTGCAAATTGAATAATCCCTGCCCTTCTGGTTTCCTGTTGGCCAGGTAACACCTGCATTTCCCAGCAGTCCCTTCATCTGCCCTCTCACTGTGTCCCTCAGTAGGTATCGTATCCTTTTCCTGCCATCTGTGTACTATACCCCAGCATCACCCATGTTTGTCCAGAGCCCAGCCAGACCCTCCACCTAGGGCTGGGCTCCATCCCACCTTTTGAATTGTGGCCCTTGGGTCTTTTTCTTCCACCTGCTTTAGCCTGCCAGCCTGGCTGCCTTGGAAGGCCACTTGGTCAGAGAGAGGTCAATGCCAGCTTCTTAATGTGATTTGATTACTGGACAGGGAATGGCCACTAAGCCTGGTCCCTTCCTTTAGATACAGGGCACATGTCAGTTTGGGGAAGGGTCTTGAATAGATCTGAGACCAGCATGATACGGGGCAGGGCACAGCCATGAGTCACCATTGACACTAAGGACAAAGGGGACAAAAAGGCAGGTGTTTCTGTCCAAGTGAATATAGTGCATTAGTAGACCATCTACTATGTGCTCAATCTTGTTCAAGTAGTGGAGTTAGAAAGACAAGCAAGATACAATTCCTACCCTCTAGAGCCATCTGACCAGGCTGAGAGTGGAATGTGCTAGAAGGTACTAGCTGACAGCTGCAACTGAGCCTGGGGCACATAGGAGTGCCCAGCTAGCAGGAGCATCAGGCCACCCCAACAGAGGGTGCCTCTGGGTTCTGCTTTGACAGGCAGGAGGCCCAGGACTCAGGTGTTCTGGGAGAAGGCAAGGTGTGAGGGTGGGGAGCCCAGGGGTGAAAGCGGCCCAGCTCAGTGGCTCTGTAGGGGCTCAGATCATGGAGGTTTTTGAATCTGGGCTGAGTGTGAACTTCACACTCTAGGAAACCTGAAAACTCCAGAGCATGGCTGAGTTGTACAAACACTACTCTGGTGGCAGAGTGCAGAGTCGATTTTTGGGGGGATGGGGGTGTGCAGGACAGACCAGAGGAGAGAGTGATACAATGGTCCAAGTGAGAGATAGCTCCAGGGCCCATGCTCTTTATAATTTATAAGCTGTGTGATCCTTGAACAGATTTCTTAACCTTTCTGTGCCTTAGCCGCCTCTTTGGTCTAATGGAGACTATAACGGCAGAGCTACCATGAGGATTAAACCAGATAATACATGAAAAGCATTTAGCACGGTCCCTGGCACACAGTAAATGCTCAATAAATGTTTGCTCAGAAAAACAAAAAGGCAAAGGCTGACTTCAGGAGCTGCCCCCTCCCCCAATCTCCCCAATCAATAAAAGCAGCCCTTTTATCTAAATCCCCAGGACCAAAGGGAAACCAAACACAGCAGCTGCAGCTCTGCCTCCCAAGACCCACGATTGGGGCCCACTGCTGCTGCTGTGGCCAAGGGAAGAATGCTGGCGCGGTGACCTGGCCATGAACCTTCCCCCAGCTTCCAAACACGCACAAAAGCATTTCTTCTGCCTCAGCAACACGGACACCACCAAGTAGAGCACCCTCTGCCTGATCAGAAACCTGTATACCTATCTGAGGTGATCTATGCAGAATCACACACCTGCCTGGCCTCTGTGGCTGCTTACCCACGCTAGGGCCATGGGAGAAAAAGTGAAAGAAAAATTAGTTTTTAATATTCATGACTCGGGTGGTATTTGTGGTATTCTTATGCACAAGGCTGAGTTCTTGCATAAAGAGGAGAAATTCAATCCAGTGTAAAATGTGCTTTGTAGAGGAGGGGGTAACACAAGCTCTCAAAACCCTGAGAATTTTTTTTTTTTTTTTTAAATTGTGATTTGGGTGAAAATTTACAGAGCAAATTCACTTTCCATACAGCAGTTCACATACACTTTGTTTCATGACATTGACTACAATTTACCACAATGCAACAGCTACCCTCCCAGTTCCTCCCCATAGTTACCTCTTCCCTGAGTCCATCCCTCCATGCACTCCTGCCCCCTGAGCTGTCTCTCTTGCATAAACAGCCCTTCTTTCTCCCATGATTGTTCTCTCCAAGGAGTGTGTCTACCAAAACCCTGAGAATTTTTTGTTGGTCCTCTCTCAAGAAGAATGAGAGATCCTCCAGTTGGGCTGAGAGTTTGGGAGGCACACATTTTGCAAAATTGGAGGGCATACATTGTAATTCATTCACTAGTTGATGGTCATGGGGTTGTTTCCAGTTTTGGGCTACTACACATAATGCTGCTAAGAATGTTCACGTAAAAGTCTTTTTTGGTCATGTGTTTTCATCATTCATGGGTAAATAGCCAAGGAGTGGAATTGCTGGGTTACATAGGAAGTATATGTTTAACTTTATGAAACTGTCAAACTATTCTCCAAAGTGGCTTATCATTCTGCATTCCCATACAGTGCCATGTATAAACATTCCAATTGCTCCATGTCATTGGCAACAGTGGCATTGTAAATTGTTAAAATTTTAGCCATTCTAGCGCATAAAGTCCACCACTTGTCTATCAGTTTGTAGTACTGTGGTGGCTTGCATGCTGCTGTGAGGCTGGAGGCTATGTCACTGGTATTTCAAGTACTAGTAGGGTCACCCATGGTGGACAGGTTTCAGCAGAGCTGCTAGACAGACTGGGAAGAAGGAAGAGGGCATACACTTCTCAAAGAATGTTGTTGTAGTTGTTATTATGTGCCATCGAGTTGGACCCAACTCATAGTGACCCCTCCTTGGGTTTCTGAGGCAGTATCACTACGGAAGTAGATTGTCCCATCTTCCTTCCGAGGAGTGGCTGGTGGATTTGAACCGTCAGCCTTCTGGTTAGCAGTCAAGTGCCTTAGCCACTATGCTACCAGAGCTCCTTTAATAGACCACTGAAAACCATATATATATATAGCAGTGAAACACTGTCTGATGTATTACTGGAAAACTTTATGAAAAGCTGTGCAACATTATCTGATACAGTGCTGGAAGATGTGCTGTTCAGATTGGAAGGCACTCAAAATACAACTGGGGAAGAGTCGCCTCCTGAAAGTAGAGTCGACTTTAATGATGTGGATGGAGTAAAGCTTTCAGGACCTTTGATTGTTTATGGGGCAAAACTCGAAATAGGAAAAAACAAATGCAAACATCCATTAATAATCAGAATGTGGAATGTACAAAGTAGGAAGCTAGGAAAATTGGAAGTTGTCAAAATAACATGGAATGCATAAAGATTATGATGCTGGAGATCTCATGATAGAATTTTGCAAGACCAATGACTTATCCATTGCAAACACCTTTTTTCAACAACATAAATGGTGACTATACACATGGACTTCACCACATGTAATACACAGAAATCAAATCAACTATATCTGTGGAAACAGGCTATGGATAAGCTTGATATCATCAGTAAAACCAAGGCCAAGAGTTGACTGTGGAACAGATCATCAATTTCTCGCATGCAAATTCAAGTTGAAGCTGAAGACAATTGAAACTAGTCCAGAAGAGCCAAAATATGAGCTTGAATAGAGAGTAGCTAAAGAGGAAGGAAGGAATGTAGAAATAAAAGAGCTAATAGAAGGTTTCAAAGGGTAGCTCAAGAAGACAAGGTAAAGTATTATAATGAAATGCACAAAGACCTGGAGTTAGAAAACCTAAAGGGAAGAACATGCTTGGCATTTCTCAAACTGAAAGAATTGAAGAAAAAAATTCAAGCCTCGAATTGCAATATTGAAGGATTCTATGGGCAAAATATTGAATGATGCAGGAAGCATCATAACAAGATGGAAGGAATACACAGAGTCACTGTACCAAAAAGAATTGGTAGATGCCCAACCATTTCAGGAGGTAGCATATGATCAAGAACCAATGGTATTGAAGGAAGAAGTCCAAGATGCACTGAAGGAATTGGTGAAAAACAAAGCTCCAGGAATTGATGGAATATCCATTAAGATGTTTCAACAAACAGATGCAGCTCTGGAGGCACTTACTCACCTAGGCCAGGAAATTTGGAAGACAGCTACCTGGCTACAAATTGGAAGAGATGTATATTTTTGCCCATTCCAAAGAAAGGTGATCCAACAGAATGCAGAAATTATTGAACAAGATCATTAATATCACATGCAAGTAACATTTTGCTGAGGATAATTCATAAACAGTTGCAGCAGTATATTGACAGGGAACTTCCCAAAATGCAAGCTGGATTCAGAAGAGGACATAGAACAAGGGATATCGTTGCTGATGTCAGATGGATCTTAGCTGAAAGCAAAGAACAGAAAGATGTGTACTTCTGTTTTATTGACTATGCAAAGGCATTCAACTGTGTGGATCATAACAAATTGTGGATAACATTGAGGAGAATGAGAATTCCAGAACACTTAACTGTGCTCATGAGAAATCTGTACATAGGCCAAGAAACTGTCATTTGAACATAACAAGGGAATACTGAATGGTATTCAGGAAGGGCATGCATCAGGGTTGTATCCTTTCACCATATTTATTCAAAATGTATGTTGTTGCTGTTGTTACGTGTCTTTGAGTTGTCTTCAACTCATAGCGACCCTATGCACAGAAGAACAAAACATCGTCTGGTCCCAAGCAAGCTCCGCCATTCTTGCTATACTGAAGCCCATTGGTGCAGCCACTGTGTCAATCTATCTTGTTGAGAGCCATCCCCTCTTTCATTGACTCTCCACCTTCCCAAGCATGATATCCTTCTCAGGGGAATGGTCCCTTCTGAAAAAATGACCAAAGTAGGTGTGACAATGTCTGGCCATTCTTGCTTCCAAGGAGCATTTTGGCTGCACATCTTCCAGGACAGATTAGTTCTTTTAGCAGTCCATGGTACTTTTAGCATTCTTCATCACCACAACTCAAAAGCATCAATTCTTCTTCGGTCTTCCTTATTCACTGTCCAGCTCTCACATGCATATGCGATGACAGAAAATATCATGGCTGTGTCAGGTACACCTTAGTCCTCAAGGAGACATCTTTGCTCTTCAGCACTTGCAAGAGGTCCTTTGTGGCCAATTTGCCCAGTGTTATACATCATCTGATGTCCTGACTGCTGCTTCTGTTGGCGTCGATTGTAGAACCAAGCAATGTGAAGTCTTTGACAACTTTAATCCTTTCTCCATTTATCATGATGCTGCTTATATGTCCAGTTGTGAGGATTTTTGTTTTCTCTATATTGAGATGTAATCCATACTGCAGACTGTAGTCTTCAGTCTTCATCAGTAAGTGCTTCAAGTCATCCTCACTTTCAGCAAGCAAAATTGTGTTGTCAGCGTATCATAGGTTGTTAAGAATTCTTCCTCCAATCTTGATGCCACATTCCTCTTCATATAGTCCAGCTTCTTGAATTATTTGCTCAGCATATTGATTAAGTATGGTGAAAGGAGACAACCCTGACACACTCCCTTCTTGATTTTAAACCATGCAGTGTCCCCTTGTTCTGTTCGAATGACAGCCTCCTGTCTCTGTACAGGTTCCTCATAAGTACAATTAAGTGTTCTGGAATTCCCATTCTTCTCAATGTTATCCACAATTTGTTATGCTCCACACAATCAAATGCTTTTGCATAGTCAATAAAACACAAGTAAACATATTTTCTGGTATTCTTTGCTTTGAGCCAAGATCCATCTGACATCAACAATGATATTCCTTGTTCCACATCCTCTTCTGAATCCGGTTCGTACCTCTGGAAGTTCTCTGTCAATATAGTACTGCAACCAATTTTCAATTATCTTCAGTAAGATTTTACTTGTGTGCGATATTAATGATATTGCTTGATAATTTCCACATTCTGTGGGATCACCTTTCTTTGGAAGGGGTACAAATATGGATCTCTTCCAGTCAGTTGATGAGGTAGCTGTCTTCCAAATCTCTTGGCATAACCGAGTGAGTGCCTCCAGTGGGGCATCCGTTTGTTGAAACATCTCAATGGGTATTCCGTCAACTCCTTGAGCCTCGTTCTTTGCCAATTCCTTCAGTGAAACTTCAACTTCTTCCTTCAGTACCACCGGTTCTTGATCATATGCCACCTCCTGAAATTGGTGAAGATCAACCAGTTCTTTTTGGTACAGTTCTTTTTGGCACAGTGACTCTGTGTATTCCTTCCATCTTCTTTTGATGCTTCTTGCATCATTCAATATTCTGCCCACAGAATCTTTCAATATTGCAACTTGAGGCTTAAATGTTTTCCTCAGTTCTTTCAGCTTGAGAAATGCCAAGCATGTTTTTCCCTTTTGGTTTTCTAACTCCAGGTCTTTGCACATTTCATTATACTAATTGGTTTTGTCTTCTCAAGCTGTTCTTTGAAATCTTCGATTCAGCTCTTTTATCTTGTCATTTCTTCCATCTGCTTTAGGTACTCTCTGTTCAAGAGTAAGTTTCAGAGTCTCTTCTGTCATCCATTTTGGTCTTCTCTTCTTTTGTTGTCTTTCTAGTGACCTCTTGTTTTCCTCATGGATGTTCTTTTTTTTTTTTTCTTTTTAAGAGCTTGTTTTACATTCAATGTTATGTGTACATTTAGTTTCACTCCCTATTCACCATGTCCAACCACAACCCAAGTCCCCTCCCCTCCTCACCTCACAACCCTCTCCCTATACCCCCCATACACATGCACTCCCATTTGTCCTGCACTTCCTCAATTTGAGTGTTGGTCCTCTGGTGCCCCATGGTCTATTGCTCTAAGGGGTGTATTACCATAGAGTATGTGGGTGTATCATCTTGTGTTGAGTGGTCTGTGTGTACATCTTGTTAACTATTAGGCTGAGAGCCAACCCCTGGGGGTGAGTTTTATTCCAGGTGCAGAATGTGTTTCAGTGTCATAGTATTGGGATTCTCACCAGACTTCATCTGACCAGTAATTCTGGTCATTATTGAGTTTTTGGATTTTGTTCCACATTTTCCCTCCCACTCTATCCAGGATCTCCAGATTTGATCCTTTCTTGAGTGGTTAGCACTGGTACCCAGGCACCATCTAGTTC
>NW_006921699.1:7370510-7371798 GCF_000298275.1 Orycteropus afer afer | reverse complement strand
CAACAATGATTAATAATCGTGAGCAATTTCTCATGTGTTTGTTGGCTGCCTGTATATCTTCTTTGGTGAAGTGTCTGTTCAAGTCTTTTGCCCATTTGTGAATTGGGTTATTTGTCTTTTTGATGTTGAGGTGTTGAAGTTTTCTACAGATTTTGGAGATAAGTCCTTTATCAGATATGTCATAGAGAAATATTTTCTCCCAATCTGTAGGTTCTCTTTTTACCCTTTAGACAAAGTCTTTTGATGTGCATAAGAATTTAATTTTTAAAAGGCCCCAGTCATCTAGCTTATCTTTTAGCTCCTGCACATTGTGGGTTATGCTTGATAGTGTATTTATGCCATAAATTAGGGCTCCCAAACTTGCCCCTATTTTATCTTTGATGAATTTTATAGTTTTGGATTTTACATTTAAGTCTTTGATCCAGCTTGAGTTTGTTTTTTTTGTATGGTGTGAGGTATGGGTCTTGTTTCATTTTTCTGCAAGTGGATATCCAATTTTGCCAGCATCATTTGTTAAAGAGGCTGTCTCTTCCCCATTTAATGGGTTTTGGACCTTTGTCAAAGATCAGTTGTCTATAGATGGATGGGTCTATATTTGGACTTTTGATTCTGTTCCATTGGTCTAGCTGTCTATCATTGTACCAGACCATGCTGTTTTGACTACTGTGGCTGTATAGTAGTTCTTAAGATCTGGGAGTGTGAGACCTCCCACTTTGTTTTTCTTCTTGAGAAGTGCTCTGTTCTTGATGTCATCCCACAATTCTTTTGGTTTCAGTCATTGGTATTCAATGTATCAAATCTATTCTTTAGGTGGTCTCTAAATTCAGGAGGGAAATATTCGAGGTCATATTTTGGCTCTCATGGATTTGTTTTAATTGTCTTCAAGTTGAACTTGCAGATGAGCAGTTGATGGTCTGTTCCACAATCAGCTCCTGGCCTTGTTTTGCCTGAAGATATTGAGTTTTTCCATTGCCTCTTGCCACAGATGTAGTCAATCTGATTCCTGTATACTCCATCTGGCAAAGTCCTCATGTATAGCTACTGTTTGTGTTGTTTAAAAAAGCTATTTGCAATGAATAAGTTGTTGGTCTTGCAAAATTCTATCGTGTGATCTCCAGTGTTATTTCTGTCACCAAGGCCAAATTTTCCAACTACTAGTGACTCTACTTTGTTTCCAACTTTTGCATTCCAGTCACCAGTGATAATTAACACACCCTGATTTCATGTTCAGTCAATTTCAGACTGCAGAAGTTGATAAAAATCTTAAATTTCCTCATCTTTGGCTTTG
>NW_006921699.1:7343437-7369690 GCF_000298275.1 Orycteropus afer afer | reverse complement strand
CCTGCTGGTGTTTGAAACACTGGTGGCACAGCCTCAAGCTTCACAGCAACATACAAACCACACCAGTATGACAAATGGACAGACAAGTTCATCTCCCTTAGCTGTTCAAAACCTCTCCGCTTCCTGCCTCTTGAGGGTGGGGCCTCTGTCCCTACCCTTACCTGGATCCCTGCCACTGCACTGTGGTCCCTCAGTTTCTCTTTCCTCTGCTTCCTGCTTCTTGGCAGTGGGGCCTGTGTCCCTCCCCTTACCTGAGATCCCTGTTGGTGCTCTGTCTGTGGTCCCCTGGCTTCTCTTTCCCCTGCTTCCTGCCTCTTGGGGGTGGGGCCTCTGTCTCTCCCCTTTACCTGAGAAGCCTGCCACTGCTCTGTCAATCTGAATGCTGAGCAAATAATCTAAGAAGTGGGACTACATGAAGAAGAAAGCAGCTTCAGGATTGGAGGAAGACTCATTAACAACCTGCGATATGCAGATGAAACAACCTTGCTTGCTGAAAGTGAAGATGACTTGAAGCACTTACTGATAAAATTAAAGACTACAGTTTTCAGTATGGATTACACCTCAATATTAAGAAAACGAATGTCCTCACAACCGAACCCATAAGCAGCATATCAATAAATGGAGAAAAGATTGAAGTTGTGAAAGATTTCATTTTACTTGGATCCACAATCAACACTCATGGAAGCAGCAGTCAAGAACTCAGACCACCATATTGCACTGGGCAAATCTGCTGCAAAAGACCTCTTTAAAGTATTGAAGCACAAAGATGTCACTTTGAAGACTAAGGCACACCTAATCCAAGCCATGATATTTTCAATTGCCTCACATCCATGTGAAAGCTGGGCAATGAATAAGGAAGATTGAAGAAGAATTGGTACTTTGAACTGTGGTGTGGTGAAGAATACTGAAAATACCATGGACTGCCAGAAAAACAAATAAATCTATCCTGGAAGAAGTTCAGGTGAAATGCTCCTTAGAAGCAAGAATGGCCAAACTTAGTCTCACTACTTTGCTCATGTGGTCAGAAGGGACCATTCCCTGGAGAAGGATATCATGCTGGGTAAAGTAGAGGGTCAGCAAAAAAGGGAAAGGCCCTCAGTGAGAAGGACTGACACAGTGGCTGCAATGATGGGCTCATGCCTAGCAAGGATTCTGAGGATGATCCAGGACAGGGAAGTGTTTTGTTCTGTGGTATATAGTGTCATTATGAGTCAGAATCAACTTGAGAGCACCTAACAACAACAAAAACAGTGCATATAACAACTCATTGCATTTCTCTGCTGAATAAAGATGCTGAAATGTATTCATGCGCTTATCATCATTCATCTGTATTGTGAAGTATATATTTAAGTATCTTACCTGTTTTTGTTAATAGATTTTGATATTATTATTGAGTTTTAAGGGTTCTTTATACATTTTGGCTAAAAGTTCTTCATCAGCTATATGTATTGCAAATATCTTCTCCCAATCTATGACTTGCATTTCCATTTTATTAAATATGTCTTTTGATGAGATTTTAATTTTTATTAAATCCAATGTATATATCTTCATATATATATATAATTTATATACATAATTAGTGATTTTTTGTTTGTGTCCAAAGAAATCTTAGCCTATCCCAAAGTTACAAAGATATTCTCCTATCTATTCTGAAAGTTAAAAAAAAAATTTTTCTGACACATAATATATTTTAATTTTTGTGTATAGTAGGAAGTCAAAGTGCCTTTTATTTTCCATGTTGCTATCCAGTTGTTTCAGTATAATTTGTGGAACAGGATATTCATTTCTCACTGAATTCCCTTGCAGTTTTTATTGAAAATCAGTTGATGCAGGGTGTCCTAGTTATCTAGTATTGCTATAACAGAAATACCACACATGAATGGCTTTACACAGAGACTTATTCTCTCAAGTTTAGGTGGCTAGAAGTCCAATTTCAGGGTACCAAATCTAAGGGAAGGCCCTTGTCAAATTTTAACATTTCTGGGCCTGGTGTTCTTTGGAGATCTACGTATGTCTTGGCATAAATCTTCTCCTGGGTTTAGGAGGTTCTCAGTGCAGGGATGTTGGGTCCAAAGGATCCACTCTACTTCTGGATTCCCTTTATTGGTGGTAATCAAGTCTCTCCCTCTCTGCTTGCTTCTCTCTCCTTTTATCTCTTGTAAGATAAAGGAGTATACCACAGGGAAATTCCCCTTACATTAGATCAGGGCTATGACCTGAGTAGGGTATTGCATCCCACTCTAATTCTCTTACAGCTGATTGGCTGATCACATGAGATCATATCATAGGGGATGATTACATTATCACATAACTGCCAAACCACTGATAATCATGGCCCATTCAAGTTGACACATATTTTGAGAGAACAAAATTCAATCCATGACATAGGACAATGGGTTTTTCTTTTTACATAGTTTTTCTTTTCATGGCCTTCTAACTCCCAAAAAAATGGCTAGGAGGGACTATGCAATCAAAGTGTGTAAAACTCTTGCCAGATTGGTTGGGATATACAAATAAGGTGATTGTGGCCACCAAGGAGATCGGTCAGTTTTGCCATCCCACTAGGCTTAAAAAGAGCTAACCTCAGAAGTTGAGGGGGAACCTCATTACCAACAAGATAAGCCATGAGAGGAGCATGTCCTTTGGCCCAAGGTACTTGTGCTGAGAACCTTCTGGACCCAAGAGACAGAGAGCTATAAAAGTGGAGAGCTGTAACACTGGAGGTGGCAGTGGCATGAGATGGCAGCAGTATAAGACAACAGTGTCATGGGACCAGCAGAGGGCTGCAGTGGGTTCACCAACCCACAGAGCAAGACAGCTGAGAACCTTCATGCAGGAGGCTTCCTGGCAGAGTGGGGTGCCTCCTGGTATTTATCAGTGAGCTAAAGAGCTGTATCACTTGCTTGAGCAGGGCAGAGGTCTTCCTGTAGGCACAGTAAAAAAAGACATCCTGACTGAAGAACTGTATCCTGAGTTGTTCCTACTGCTTCCAAGTTGATCCTGATCCTGAATTGCAACTTGTTACTTCCCTAATAATCCCCCTTAATTGTGTGTATGGTCTGTGAGTTCTGTGTGGCCATTTCAATGAATTGCCAAATCTAGCAGAGAAGTAGAGTGCTGTGAGAGGACTGCTGGTTCAGAATGGTAAAAAGAGTTCAAGAGTAGATTTATATCTGACCTTTACCTGATAGGAATCAGCATGGGGCTGACGCTGATTATCTTTCCCCTTTGTAAAGTTAGAGAACTTCAGATACCACCATATTCCAGTTGAACATATATTTTTGTCTGTTTCTGAAATCTCTATTCTGTTATTTTGATTTATATGTCTATCCTCAATGTTGATATCGCACTAGAGATTTCTGTACCTTGATAGTAAGTTTTGAAATCAAGTAGAGTACAAATCCTCCAAATTTATTCTTCTTTTCCAAGATTGCTGTGGATATTCTAGGAACTTTGAGCTTCCACAACTTGTAGAATCAACTTCTAAATTTCTATATACACAATAAAAGTCCACTATGATGGATCAGAATTGTATTGAATCTGTAGATCAACTGGGGAGAGTTAACATTTTAAAACTATATTGAGTGTTTCAATTCATGAAAAGGGTATATATTGTCTTGGAATTTTTATTGCCTTTGTTTAAGTCTTCTTTAAACTTTGTCAGTAATTTTTTTTTTTTTTAAGTTTTCAGTGTAGAGACCTTATGCACATTCTTTTAAATATCTTCTATGTACTTTTATGCCATTGTAAGTGGAATTATTTTTTTAAATTTTATTTCCCAATAGTTTTGTTGTTAGTATATAGGGAAAAAAATATTTTAAAAAATTGACCTTGTATCCTCTGAATTTGCTAAACTCATTTATTAGTTGTAATTGCTTTTTCATTAATTCCTGAGGATTTTCTACATATATCATCATGTTGTCTGTGAATAAATTTGCTTAAATTCTGCCATTCTGTCTGTATGCCTTATTTCTTTTAACTGATTATTGCACTGGTTAAGTTTGCCAGTTTATTGGTGAATAGAATTGATGAGGGTAGACAACCTTACCTTGCTCCTAATCTTAAAGGAAAGTGCTCAATTTTTCACCAGTAGGTATTATGTAAGCTGTAGGTTATCTACAAATTCCCTTTATCAGGTTGAAGAAGTTTCATCTGTTTGTAGTTTGCTGATAGTTTTCAGTATAATCGTAGTTGCTGACTTTTTCTATGTCTTTCAGATAATCATATGATTTTTGTCTTTTATTCTTTTAATGTACTATACATTGATTTCCAAATATTAAACCAACCCTGCATTCTTAGAAGAAACACTACTCTTTCATGATGTATTATCCATTTTATACACTGCTGGATGTAATGCTGGAAGCACTCATTTGTCTATGCCAAGAAATTTGGAAGACAGCTACTTGGCCAACAGACTGGACAAGATTCATATCTGTGCCCATTCCAAAGAGAAGTGATCCAACATAATGTAGAAATTGTCAAACAACATCATTAATATCACACACGAGTAAAATTTTGCTAAAGATAATTCAGAAATGGTTGCAGCAAAAGACTTCTTTTAAGTGTGTTCAAAAGCAACTACCAGAAATTCAAGCTAGATTCAGAAGAGAATGTGGAATGAGGGCTATCATTGCTGATGTCAGGTGGATCTTGGCTGAAAGCAGAGAATACAAAAAAATGTTTGCCTATATTTCATTGACTATGCAAAGGTATTCAACTGTGTGGACCAGAAAAAAACTATGGATAACATTGCATAGAATTGGAATTCCAGAACTTAAATGTGCTCATGTGGAATCTGTACATAGATCACAGGGCAGTCGTTCAAACAAAACAAGGGGATACTGCATGGTTTGAAAAAAGGAAAGGTGTGTATCAAGGTTGTATTCTTTCATCATACTTAGTCAATCTGTATGCTGAGCAAATAACCCATGAAGATGGACTATATGAAGAACATGGCATCAGGATTTGAGGAAGACTCATTAACAGCCTGCAATACGAAGATGAAACAACCTTGTTTGCTGAAAATGGGGAGGACTTGAAGAACTTACTATTGAAGATCAAAGATTACAGCCTTCAGTGTACATCACACCTCAAAACAAAGAAAACAAAAATCCTCAACATAAAGAAAAGAAAATAAGCAAAATTATAAGATTGACGTTATCAAGGATTTCATTTTACTTGGACCACAATCAATGTCCATGGAAACAACAGTCAAGAAATCAAGTAACATATTTCCTTGGGCAAATCTGCTGCAAAAGACTTCTTTTAAGTGTATTCAAAAGCAAATATGTCACTTTGAGGATTAAGGTGTGCCTGACCCAAGCCATGGTATTTTCAATAGGGGTCACTATGAGTCAGGTCCGACTCAATGGCATATAACAACAACATATACCTGCAAAAAACTGGACAATAAATAAGGAAGACTGAAGAAAAATTGATGCATTTGAATTATGGTGTTGGTGAGAAGAATATTGACTATACCATGGACTGACAGAAGGCACTTGACTGCTAACCAGAAGGCTGGAGGTTCAAACCCACCAGCCACTCCTCAGAAGGAAGATTGTGCAATCTACTTCCATGGAGATACTGCCTCAGAAACCCAAAGAGGGGTCACTATGAGTCAAATTGACTCAACGGACATTAGTGTGCATGTGTGTGTGTATGCCAGAAGAATGAACCAATCTGTCTTTGAAGAAGTACAGCCAGAATGTTCCCTTGAAAGGAGGATGTGAAGACTTCATCTCACGTACTTTGGTCATGTTATCAGGAGGGACCAGTCCCTGGAGAAGGACATCATGCTTGTTAAAGTAGATTGTTGGTGAAAAAGAGGAAGACCCTCAACAAGACAGACTGACACAGTGGCTGCAACAATGGGCTCAATGATAGTAATGATTGTGAGGATGGCACAGGACTGGGCAGTATTTTGTTCTGTTGTACATAGGGTTGCTATGCATTGGAGCCAATCTGAAAGCACCTAATAACAACATACGTTGCTAAATTTGACTTAATAAGGTAATATTAAGGATTGTGGGGTCTATGTATATGAGAGATGTCGATTTATAATGTTCTGTTCTTTTAATGTCTTTCTCAGGTTTTGATAATATGGTGATGCTGTCTTCATCAAATAAGTACAAAAGTATTTCTTCTTCCTCTATTTTCTGAATGAACTTGTGTAAGATTATTATTATTTATTCCTTAAATGTTTGACAGAATCCATCAGTGAAACCATCTGGGCATGAAATTTCTTCTTCTTTTTTTGTTAACAAATTCAATTACTTTGACAAATATAGAGCTATTCAGGTTTTCTATTTGATCATCTATCAATTTTGATAAATTATGTTACTCAAAAACTTTATCCATTTTGTTGAGTTTTCAAATTTACTGGCATAAATTTATTCATAATATTCCCTTATTTTAATGACTAAAGATATATAGTGATACCTTCTTTTTATTCCAGCCCATTTATGTTTCTCTCAAACTTTTTTTTCTTGATCACTCTAACTAGGAGTCTATAAGTTTTGCTGACCCTTTCAAAACAATCAATTGGTTTCTATTTTTTATTTTACTGCTTGTCTATTTTCTAATTCTTTAATTTCTGTACTTATCTTTTTAATTTCCTTTTTTCCTACTTTTTAATTTTTCTTTTTTTGCTCACCTTTTTAATGTGGAAGGTTAAGCTTAAACCTTTCTTCTTTTTTTAATATAATCATTAAAAACTGTAAGGATTTTTTTGGCTGCAGTCAAAAAATACCAACATGGTGTGTCTTACTGTCAGTCAATTCAAAATATTTTCTAAACTTCCTTGTTATTTATTTTCAGACCATGATTATTTAGAATATACTTTTTTATTTCAAAATATTTTGGGGTTAATTTGGTTTATTAATATGTATATTTAAATGTCTATATTAATAAATATATTAATAAGTATATAAACAACTATATATGTATATAAAAATTATTGTTATTGATTTCTAATATAATTGTGGTTAGAAAAAATATGATTTCAATTTTTAAAACTTATTGAGACTTATGGTCCAAAATATGGCCTTTTTGGTGAATGGTCCATGTGTACTTGAAAATAACATGTATCCAGCAGTTTCTGGATATATGATTCTGTAAGTGCAAATTAGTTTCAGTTGCTGGGTAGTATTTTTCTAGTATCCTTTATCCTACTGATTTTCTACTTGCATCAATGATTGAGGGAAGAACACTGAAATTTCTAACTCTAGTTGTGGATTTCTTAGATTCCCATATCAATTCTGTCAATTGTTACTTCATCTTGTAGCTCTATTTTTAGGTACATGTACATTTAGGATATTTATTTCTTGATACCCAAAACTGAACCCACTACCATGGAGTTGATTACAACTTATAGCTACCCTATATAACACAGTAGAACTGTCCCATAGGGTTTCCAAGACTATAATCTTTACAGAAGCAGATTGCTGCATCTTTCTCCCGTGGAGAGGCTGGTGGTTTCAAACCACCAACCTTTTGGTTAACAGCTGAACACTTTAACCACTGTCCTACTAGGGCTCCTTACAATCAGTATAATAGTGGTGGGTTGTTTTTTTTTTTTTTTCCAATCCCCTTCCTCTCCTAGTTTTGACCCAAGGGTAAGCCAAATTGAATAACTGCAGAATGATTATAGGAATCAGAAACTCCAAGAAATGCACTCTTTTTGGCAATGTGGCCCCAGTAAGTTAGAGAGTTTGGAGCAAATCATTGTTTTTATTTCTTTTTTCTCTCCTGACACTGCCCTGAAGACATCTTGAGAAGTGCATTACCATAGAAATGGCAGAGACAAGGGCACTTAAAACCCCTGAAAAAAATCTGCCCCTATGGATAGAGATACAGAGAGAAGGGTATACTATTGTGCAAAAAGTGGGGATTTTCTCTGTTTTCTATGGATGCTTCACCCCAAAGGTAAGCCCAACATACAGAACTGTGCCACACAATACCAGTGGCTAAAACACTGAGAGAAACACAGCTTTTTAACCAGAGGACCAGGAAAGTGGGCCTGTGGCAGCCAGACAGTCAAAAGAATAAATCTTATAGAGAAGAGATCAGAAAAAGTTGATCCCTTAATTCCATGTATAAACCAAGTCTCACGCTCACTCTCATGCTGCACATCTACAGAACATATTCAAAGAAGCATTTAAAAGCCTGCTCACAGATAATGAGACAGAACTTGTAGCTTGAACATAATAAGGTTGATAGCCTCCTAAACAACGACAACAAAACAACATTCTTCAGAAGATTCCAATAGCATTGAGACTTTTTCACAACATAATATATAAAATGTCCTGGGTACAATCTTAAATCACTCAACATACCAAGAGCCAGGAAAATCTAACAAATTCTCAAGGGAAAAGACAATTAATAGATGCCAATCCCAAGATGATTCAAATATTAGAATTATTAAACAAATACTTTAAAGAAGTTATTATAACTATTGGAAGGAAGGTTGGGCAATCTACTTCTGTAGCGATACCACCTCGGAAACCCAGGGATGGGTTGCTATGAATCGGATCTGACTCGACAGCACATAACAACAACAACAACATTATAACCATCCTCAATGAAGTAAATACACTTGAAAGGAGTGGAAAAAAACAAACATTTTCAGCAAAGAAATGAAAATGATAAAAAAAAATGGAAATTTTAGAACTGGCAGATATATGCCACCTGAAATTTTATAAATCACTAGATATCATCAATATAGAATAAAGATGAGAAAAGAAAGAATAAATGAACCTGTCTATAGATTACATAAGGTGCTCTGATGATGTAGTGGGTAAGGCATTTGGCTGCTAACCAAAAGGTTGGTGGTTCAAACCCACCAGCCACTCCATGGAAGAAAGATGAGGTAGTCTGTTTCTATAAAGATTTATAGCCTTAGAACCCCCATGGGGGTTACTATGAGTTGGAATCAGCTTGATGTCAGTGTGAGTTTGGTTTCATTTTTTAAAATAGATTATATAGAATAAAAACTATCCAAATTAAAGAAACTCAGACACCTGTGTATCAATATCAGAAAATCTAACAATCATGGGATTGAGGTTCCTGAAAGAAAAGACAAAGACTGTTGTATAAGAAAATGTTTGAAAAAAATAACATCAAACTTTACAAATTTGTTCAAAAACATAAATGTGCAGAATTCCAAAGCAAAGTAAATTTCAAACGAGGTAAAAACAAATGAAAGTACATGTAGACACAGAAAATGAAACTGCTGAATACCAAAGATAAAGAAAAAATATTTTAAATCACCCCCTCCCAAAATGTGTGTTGTGTGTGTGTTGTGTATCAGCTTGGCTGGGCCATCATTCTCTGTGGTTTGGCAGTTACATAATGATGTAATTTGGCAGTTATGCAATGATGTGATTATTCTCCATGATAAGATCAGCCAATCAATTGTAAGGGGAGTATGCAGGGTATGGCTTGCATCATATATCATATATATGTCATATATATGATATATGACATATATATGATATATGAGTTGGGTCCAACTCGACAGCAAACAACAAAACAACAACAACAACTATATATATATATATGGACATTCTGGCCAAGCCTGCTCATTTGCTCTGGATCCTGCATCTGGCTCGTTGTCATCATCTGACATCATCATCATTCTTGGGATTAGTCAGCCTCCATTGCCTGTGAGCCAGCAGCCTGCTGTCTGACCTGCCTACTTTAGATTTGTTAGCTTCTACAGCTCATGAGCCATCAGCAACCTAGCCTACTGATCTTAGATTCATTAGTCCCTGCAGCTACGTAAATCAGGAGAAGCCTCCGGCCTGATGCCTGACCCATAGTCTTGGGACATGCCAGCGTCTACAACCACATGAGCCATTTCCTAGAGATAAATATATGAATATGTATATGTATACACACCTATATACATATATATGCTTCACCGGTTTTGCTTCTCTAGAGAACTTGGCCTTAGATATCTGGTACTAAGAGTGGTTCTAAAGAAAAAAAAATTGTAAGAACAAGTTTGGTGCTGCTGACTCTGCCTCCAGTATTAAAGAGGGTACTGTTAATCCAGGCTGTAAAGTAGCAATATTAATATACAACATCACCACCAATAGATCAAATATTGATAAGAAGCAAGGCTATGGGTGACTGCATATTTGATAACTTTTCTTCAATTTTGTCAGAGTGAGAAGTATAGGGAAGTTCATTGGTTCATTCTACCTTCACTAGACAAAGTGGTAAAAGAAAGAGATGAGCTCAAGGCTTCAGAGTCACAGCTCAAGCACTGCATAAACAACCTCAAAGTTGCCACTTGTGCCTGAAAGAAAGTCTTATTTCTAATAGTAACAAATCTGATAAAACAAAACAAAACAAACAGAATTTTATCCTAAGAATGGCTGAATTGCAACACCAAGTGAATTCTCAACCTCAAATGTTGTCTGAAGTTAAAGCAAAGGCATTGATTGGGAAGAAATGGAATCCTGAAACTTGGGATGGGGACATATGGCCAAACATTAGAAAGCTGGGGACATTGAGCCCCTAAATTTTGTTGAATCACTCCTGACAACAGAACCAGCTTTCTTATACCCATTTGATGAGATTAACTCAGTTTTCCTGAAGAATCTTTGAGCTATTGCCTAGGGCAATGCCTGAGGCAGTGCCTTGGTATCGCCTGAGGCAGATGCCTTATAATATATTTCTGAATATTCTCAGGATCCACACTCCACCACCCATTTCTACTTCTACATCTATAACTAGACTTAAGTTGCATTAAGCAAAAATGCAAAAATGTGACCCAGGAAGAGGTACAGTACACTCCAAAAGAAATACTTGATTTTTCTAATATGTAAAAACAGAAACCTGAGGAATATGTGTGGGAATGGCCATTAAGGATGTGAGATAATGGTGCAAGGGACATAAAGTTGGATCAGTCTGAGTTTAGTGAATGGGCCCACCAAGCACAGATTCTTCATTCAATGTTTCAGCTCAAAAGTTTAGAAAAGGCTCTAATTATTTATTTGGTTAGTTCACTGATTCATGGATTATGTGGTGGCCTATGCTAAGAAGAAGGTATCCAAAGGCTTGGGAAAACTAAGATGTTAGAACGGCTTTATCAAGTTAGACCCACAAACCCAAACATGGAGTGCCACCTTTTACCACAATGGTGAGGAACAACTTTTTGAAGGGAGTCCCATCATCCTTGAAGACTGCTGTGAATGCTTTTTATGTAAATCAGACTTGATGATGGGAATGATGCTAAATGAATTAAGACATCTAACTACAATGGAGCTGATTAGACCCCGTGGTGGTAGGGGCCAAGTGGCAGCATTTAGTCAACAAGGATAAGATGGTTATGGCTACTGTAATGGACAGTGGAGTCAAAGCAATAATTAATCATAATAATCTGACTCATATGGACTTATGGCATTGACTACTTTGGGTGTCACTAGGAGTGAAATAGATGGGAAATCTACTAAATATTTACTTGACATGCACAAGTGAACAGCAGCTTAACCTGAATAGATAGTCCATGGTCCCACAATCAATTCCCAGACTTTAGCCACTTTACAGACCTAGAACTTCTTGAATGAATTGGAAACTTGGTCCCCTTGAAAAAGGACCCCACTGCACTGCCACAAATTTATGCTATTAATCTTTTCCCCAGCCTTCCCCAAAAGGATTTACAGTCTTTTACAAGAGTGACTATGCTACAGGGAAAGGAAATAATCATACTTCTTGGGGATTACTGGGTACTGGCTCTGAACTGATACTAATTCCAGGAGGCCCAAATCATCACTGTGGCCCACAAGTCAGAGTGGAGGCATATGGAGGTTATCAATGGAGTATTTATTAGCTGATTCATCTCACCACAGTGCATCCCTGAGCCATCCTGTGGTGATTTTCCCAGTTCTAGAATGTATAATTGGAATATATATACTCAGCAACTGGCAGAACCCCCACACCGGATCACTGACAAGTGGAGTAAGGGCTATTATGGTACAAAAGCCAATTAAAAGCCATTAGAATTGTCCTTACCTGGGAAAACAGTAAACCAAAAGCAATGCCATGTTGCTGGAGGTATGGCAGAAATTAGTGCCACCATCACATCCCCATTAAACCCATCTTTTTGCCTGGGGGGGGGGGAAGATGGATCTTGGAGAATGACAGTGAATTATCATAAACTTAACCAGGTGGTGACTCCAATTGCAGCTGCTGTTCCAGATATGGTTTCATTGCTTGAGCAAATTAATATATTTCCTGGTACCTGGTATGCAGCTATTGATCTGACCAATGCCTTTTTCTCAATTCTGGTTTCAAAGGATCACCAGAAGCAGTTTGGCCTCAGCTAACAAGGCCAGCAATATATTTTCACTGTCCTACCTCCAGAATATAACTCTCCAGTTCTATGTCTTAATTTAGTCAATGGCATTATGCTGATTGAACCTACTAAGGAAGAAGTATCAATGACTCATGCTAGAGGATGGGAAGTTAACCTGACAGAAATCCAGGTGCCTTCACATGCACAATACTCCATTACCACTAACACCAAACACCAGGCTACAGATAAAGGCATAGACAGGTGAGAAAATTAGGTGGGGGTAGGTGAACAGGAATATACACTAGGCCAAGGATAGAACTAGCTCAAGATAATCTTACATATGCACTTGTGCTACAAAATTAGCCACATACATTACAGAAGGTACAGAAGACAGAGCTGGAGCAACTTCTCAGAGACAACCAAATACCTTGAGAGAGAGAATCACTGGGCCTGTGGACTTAGGACCATAGTCTCGAGGTAAATCATGTTCAATTGGCACAACAAGTACATAAAAATCTTGCTCTACAACCTACTTTGTTGAGTAGTGTACTGGGGTCTTAAAAGCCTTCAAGCAGCCATCTAAGATGCAACTATTGGTCTCATCTCATCTGAATCAAAGAATGAAGAAAATCAAAAGTATCTAGAAAACATTAGTCTAAGGATAGTAGTTTTGAGTGGGCCCTCAAACAAGAAGAAGCTCTGCAACAGGTTCAGGCTGCCAGGCAAACAACTCTGCCACTTGGGCCATATGATCCAGTTGATTTAATGGTGATTGAAGTGGCAGTAGCAGATAGAGATGCTGTTTGCAGTCTTTGGAAGGTCCCTACTGGTGAATCAGAGTGTAGACTCTTAGGATTTTAGAGCAAAGCCCTGACATACTCTGTAGATAACTACTCTCCATTTGAGAAACAACTTTTGGTTTGTTACCGGGCCTCAGTGGAGACTGAACACTTAACCCTGGGCCACCTAGTCACCATGAGGCCCATCATGAACTGGGTGTTGTCTGATGCACAATCATAAAGTCAGCCATACATAGCAACAAACACTCCAGCATTAAATGGAAATCAGAGAGACATTGGGCTTGAGCAGGGCCTGAAGTCACAAGTAAGTTGCACGTGGAAACGGCCCACTGGGGTACTACTGTACTTCATTTGTGCCCATGGTTTCCACTCCTGTCACATTACCTTCCCCCTTTCAGTCTGTACTTATGGGCTTTTGGAGAGTTCCTTAAGATCAGTTGACTGAGGAATAGAAACTTGTGCCTGGTTTACAGATGGTTCTGTACAATATGCAGGCCCCCCTCAGAAGTAGACAGCAGCTGTACTGCAGCCCCTTTCTGGGACCTCACTAAAGGACAGTGATGAGGGAAAATCTTCCCAATAGGCAGAAACTTGAGGAGTACTTCTGGTTGTTCACTTTGCTTGGAAGGAGAAATGTACAATTATATACTGATTCATGGGCTGTGGCCAATAATCTGGCTAGATGGTTAGGGACTTGGAAGGAATATGATTGGAAAATTTGTGACATGGACATATGAGGAAGAGAGATGGAGGTATGTGGATAGACATCACAGAGTGGGTCAAAGAAGCAAAGGTATTTGTGACTCAAGTGAATATTCACCAAAGGTGACCTTGGCAGAGGAGGATTTTTAACAATCAGGTGAATAGGATGATGTGTGCTATGGAAACTAGCCATCTTATTTCCCCAGCCATTCCCTTCATTGCCCTTTGAGCTCATGAACAAAGTGGCCATGGTGTCAGGGAAGGAGATTATGCATGGACTCCAGAATATGGACTTCCACTCACCAAGGCTGGCTTGGCTACAGTCATTGCTGAATGCCCAATCTGCCAGCAGCAGAGATCAACACTGAGTCCTTGATATGGTACCATACCTCAAGGTGATCAGCCAGCAACCTGGTGGCAGGTTGATTATATTGGAAAATTTCCATCATAAAAAGGGCAGTTTTTTTATTCTCACTGGGCTAAAAACTACCATCTGTGGACTCACAGGATGCCTCATCCACTATCATATTATCCCACACAGCATTGGCTCAGACCAAGGGACTCACTTCACAGCAAATGAAGTGCAGTAGTGCACCAACACTTATGTAATTCATTGGTCTTACCATGTTGCCCATGATCCTGAAGCAGCTGGCTTTATAGATCTATGGAACGGACTAATAAAGACACAATTATGGCAGGTGACAACACTTTCTAGGATTGGAGCAATGTTCTCCAGGAGGTTGTATATGCTTTAACCAGTGTCTGATATATGGTGCTGTTTCTCCCACAGCCAGGATTCAGTTTTAGGAATCAAGGGGCAGAAATTGGTGTTGCACTATTCACTATTACCCCTAGTGACCACCTGCAAAATTTTTGCTTCTGGTTCTTGTGACCCTCTACTCTGCAGGTCTAGAAGTCTTAGCTCCAAAAGGCAGAATGCTCTCACCTGGAGAAACAATACAGATTCCATTGAACTGGAAGTTAAAAATGCCACTTGGCCACTTTGGGCTTCTCATGCCTGTAGATCAACAGGCAAAGAAGGAAGTTACCATATTGGTTGATGTGATTAACCCTGACTACCAAGAAGAAATTGGATTGCTGTTGCATAAGGAAGGTGAAAAACAGTGTATCTAGAATATAGAAGATTTGTTAGGGCATCTCTTAGTACTACCACATGTCCTGTGATTAAAGTCAATGGAAAACTACAGCAATGCAATTCCAACATGACTACCAATGGCCCAGACACTTCAGAAATTAATGTTTGGGTCACTCCACCATACAAAACACATACATACACAACTAGCTGAGAGGCTTACTAAAGGTAAAAGAAATACAGATTGGGTAGTGGAAGAAGGAAGTTCTAAATACCAATTAAGACCACAAGGCCAGTTGTAGATAAAAGAGCTGTAATTTACATGTGTATGTGTGTGTATTCACCACTTGTCTGTCAGTTTGTTGTAGTATGGTGGCTCGAATGTTGCTGTAAGGCTGGAGGCTATGCCACCAGTATTTCAAACACTAGTGGGTTGCCCATGATGGACAGGTTTCAGCAGAGCATCCAGACTAAGAAGAATGAGGGGTCCCTCCACTGCTGAAAACATTAGCCACTAAAAACATGATGAATAGCAGTCAAATTAGAGAACTTTATGAAAAGCAGTGAAACATTGCCTGTTATAGTGCCTGAAGATGAGTCCCTCAGGTAGGAAGGACTCAAAATTAGACTATGGAAGAGTTACCTCCTCAAAGTATATTCAACCTTAATGATGTAGATGGAGTAAAGCTTTCAGGACTTCCATTTGCTGATGAGGCTTGATTCAAAATGGGAAGAAACAGATGCAAACACTCATTAATAATTAGAATGTGTAATGCATGAATTATGAATCTAGGAAAATTGAAAGTTGTCAAAAATGAAATGAAATGCATAAAGATCAATATCCTAGGCAGGGGTGACCTGAAATGGACTGGTACTGGCCATTTTGAACCAGACAGTCATATGGTCTTCTATGGAGGGAATGACAGATTAAAGAGGAATGGTGGTGTATTCACTGTCAAAAAGAACATTTCAAGATCTATCTTAAAATACAATAGTGTTAGTTATAGGATAATATCCAACACCTACAAGGAAGGCCAGTCAACACTGCTATTATTCAAATTTATGCACCAACCAAAAAAAATCCAAAAATGAGGAAATTGAAGATTTCTACCAACTTCTGCAATCTGAAATTGACCAAACATGCAATCGAGATGTTTTAATAATTACAGGTGATAGAAATGCAAAGCTGGAAACAAAGAAGAAGCATCAGTAGTTGGAAAATATGGCCTTGGTGACAGAAATGGCACAGGAGATCACATGATAGAATTTTGCAAGACCAATGACTTGTTCATTACAAATACCTTTCTTCAACAACATAAACAGCAGCTATACACACGGACCTCACCAGATGGAATCCACAGGAATCAAATCGACTACATCTATGGAAACAGGCAATGGAGAAGTTCAGTATCTCCAATCAAAACAAATCCAGGAGCTGACTGTGGAACAGACCACAAATTGTGCATATGCAAGTTCAAGATGAAGTTGAAAAAAATCAAAACAAGTCCATAAGAGGCAAAATATGACCTTGAGTATATCCCACCTAAATTTAGAGACTACTTGAAGAATAGATTTGATGCACTGGATCCCAATAATTGAAGATCAGATGAGTTATAAGATGACATCAAGAACATCATGCATTAAGAAAGCAAAAGACCATGCCAAAATGCATGTCAGAAGAGACTCTGAAACTTGTTCTTAAAAGGAGAGTAACTCAGGTGAAAGGAAGAAATGTTAAAAGAACTGAACAGAAGATGTCAAAAGGCAGCTCCAGAAGACAAAGTCAATTATTATAATGAAATGTGCACAGACCTGGAATTAGAGAACCAAAAGGGAAGAACATGCTCAGAATTTCTCAAACTGAAAGAACTGAAGAAAAAATTCAAGCCTTGAATTGCATTATTGAAGAATTCTATGGACAAAATATTGAACAATGCAGGAAGCATCAAAAGAAGATGGAAAGAATACAGAGTCACTGTACCAAAAAGAACTGGTCAACTTTCAGACATTTCAGAAGGTAGCATATGATCAAGAACCACTGATACTAAAGGAAGAAGTCCAAGATTCACTGAAGGAATTGGTGAAAAACAAGGCTCCAGGAACTGATGGAATATTCACTGAGAGTTTCAATAAACAGATGCAGCACTGGAGGCACTTACTCGTTTATGCCAGGATATTAGAAAGGCATCTACCTGGCTGGAAGAGATCCATATTTGTGCTTATTCCAAAGAAAGGTGATCCAACAGAATGTAGAAATTATTGAACAATATCATTAATATCATGCACAAGTAAACTTTTGCTGAAGATAATTCAAAGCTGGATTCAGAAAAGGAATGGAATGTGGAATAACATTGATGATGTCAGATGGATCTTGGCTGAAGGCAAATTATACCAGAAAGATGTTATTTGTGTTTCATTGACTACACAAAGGTATTCAACTGTGTGGAGCATAACAAATTATGGATAACATTGCAAAGAATGGAATTCTAGAACACTTAATTTTGCTCATGAGGAACCTGTACATAAACCAAGAAGTGGTAATTCAAACAGAACAAGGAGATACTGCATGGTTTAAAATCAGGAAGGCTGTGCATCAAGGTAGTGTCCTTTCACCATACTTATTCAATCTATATACTGAGCAAATAATCTGAGAAGCTGAACTATGTGAAGAAGAATGTGGCATCAGGATTGGGGGAAGATTCATTAACAACCTATGATATGCAGATGACACAACCTTGCTTGCTGAAAGTGAAGATGACTTGAAGCACATACTGATGAAGATTAAAGACTACAGTTTGTAGTTTGGATTACATCTCAACATAAAGAAAACAAAAATCCTCACAACTCGACCAATAAGCAACACCTCTATAAATAGAGAAAAGACTGAACTTGCCAAAGATTTCATTTTACTTGGATCCACAATCAACATCAATAGAAGCAGCAGTCAGGAAATCAAATATTGTACTGCACTGGGAAAATCTGCTTCAAAAGACCTCTTTAAAGTGTTGAAGCTCAAAAATGTTACTTTGAAGACTAACCGAAGCCACAGCATTTTCAATCACCTTGTATAAATGTGAAAGCTTGACAATGTATAAGGAAGACCAAAGAAGAACTGATGCCTTTGAATTTTAGTGTAGGTAAAGAATACTGAAAATACCACGGACTGGCAGAAGAATGAACAAATCTGTTCTGGAAAAACAGATTTGTAGCCAGAATGCAGCCAGAATGCTCCTTTGAAGCAAAAATAGCCAAACTTTGTCTCACCTACTTTGGTCATATGTTTGAAGGGACCAGTCTCTGGAGGAGGTTATCATGCTTAGTAAAGTGGAGGGTCAGCTAAAAAGGGGAAGACCCTCAATGAGGTGGATTGACAAAGTGATTGTAACAATGAGCTCAGCAAAGATTATGAGGATGGTGCAAGCCTAGGCAATGTTTTGTTCTGTTGTACATAGGATCACTATGAGTCACAATTGACTAGACAGCACCTAAGAACAACAAAGTGTGTATATATGTATATGTGTATATTTATATGCCGATTATTTTAGCTTTCTTCCCCCTATAAAATATAAGGTGTAAATGGGGCTACTGTGTTTTTGGTTTTATTGACTGTTAACCAGAAGGCTGTAGGTTCAAACCCACCAGCCACTCCTTGAAAGGAAGGTTGGACAATCTACTTCCGTAGAGATACAGCCTCTGAAACCCAAGGAGTGGTTGCTATGGGTTGGATCCTACTTGACGGCAGTGAGTTTGGTTTGGTACAGTTGTATCATGTTAGGAACAAGTATGACTTTGTAAACGTTTTATTTGGAGATTGTGCATGGTTTAAGGAGATGTGTACAGGTGCCAAGTTGACAAAAGGTGAACTGTGATGGTTAAGGTTGTGTGTCAACCTGGCTGGGCCATGAGTTTCAGTGGTTTGGCTAAACTCTATGCATGTATATGTGTGTGTATATATATATATGTATGTGTGTGTGTGTGTGTGTGTATAAAATATATGATATAGCACTCACTTGCTCTGGGCCGTACATCCAGCTTGACATCATGTGACCTCTAGTTCTTGGGAGTCATCAGACTCCACAGCCTGTGAGCCAGCAGCCTTCTGTCTTACCAACCTATCTTGTATTCATCAATCTCTGCAGCACATGAGTCAGCAGCTTGCCAACTGACCTGCTAATATTGGATTTTCAGTCCCTGTAGCTATGTGACTCACAGAATCCTCCAGCCTGGCCTGACTCACAGACTGGGGACTTGCCAGCCACTACAACTACACAAAACATTCCTTGGGCTAAATCTCTCTCTCTTTACACACACACACACACGCACACATATATGCATATGTGTGCGTGTGTGTGTGTGTGTATACATACATGCATATATATGTATGCTTGTATCTATATGTATATGTATATATGTTGCTGTTGTTATTGTTCTTAAATATCACCAAGTCAGTTCTGACTTATAGTGGACCCAAGGTACAACAGAAAAAAAAACTCTGTCCAGCCTTGCACCATCCTTACAATCATTATGTTTGAGCTCACTGTTACAGCCACTGTGTCAATCCATCTAATGGAGGGTTTTCCTCTTTTTTTCTGACTCTGCAAATTACCAAGCATGTTATCCTTCTCCAAGGACTAGTCTCTCCTGATAACATGACCAAAGTATGAGAGATGAAGTGTAACCATCCTCACTTCTGAGGAGCATTCTGGCTGTACTTCTTCCAAGACAGATTTGTTCATTCTTCTGGCAGTCCATGGTATATTCAATAGTCTTCATCAATACCATAATTCACACGCATCAACTCTTTTTCAGTCTTCTTTATTCATCATCTAACTTTTGCATGCATATGAAACAACTGAATGAATATACCACGGTTTGGGTCAGGTGCACCTTAGTCTTTAAAGTGACATCTTTACTTTTTAGCACTTTAAAGAAGTACTTTGCAGTCTAATGTAATATGTCATTTAATTTCTTGACTACTTCTCTGGTTTTGCTTCTCTAGAGAACCCAGCCTATGACAACATTATATATAGGAGAACAATCATTTGAATTACTGTGTGTTAATTTTTATCAGAAGTCATTGATATATTTTTAAAAAATAAAAATAAAAAAAGACAGTGAAAAATCATAAAAGCACTGAAAGAAAAAAAAAAACAGAATTCTGTATCCAGTGAAAATATCCTCTAGGAATAATGACCTCCTCAACTGAACTAAATCTAAGAGAATTTCTCACTAGCAGAACTGCTCTAAAAGAAATACTACAGGAATTTCTTCAGGTTGAAACAAAATGATAGGGAAATGTGGATCTTCAAGAAGGAAAGAGGAGCAATAGAAAGGGTAAATATGTGTGTAAACATAATAGACAATTTGTCTCCTCTTAAGTTTTAAAAAATACACATGACTGTTAGAAACAAAAAATGATAACATTTTCTTGGAGGAGCATTCAATGTATGCATATTAACACCTATGAAAACTCTAACAAACTGGGAAGGATAAAGACATCTTTATTTTGATTTCAAGTCTTCTATATTTTACATTTCATTCTAACAGAACAAGGGGATACTGCATGGCTTAAAATAAAAGGTGTATGTCAGGGTTGTAGTCTTCATCATATTTATTTAATCAGTATGCTGTGCAAATAATCCAAAAAGCTGGACTATATAAAGAAGAGTACAGCATCAGAATTGGAGGAAAACTCATTAACTACCTGCAATACACAGATGGCACAGCCTTGCTTGCTGAAAGTGAAGAAGATTCCAAGCATTTACTGATGAAGATCAAAGACTATAGACTTCAGTATGAATTATGCCACAACATAAAGAAAAAAAAAATCCTTACAATTAGACTAATATGCAACATCTTGATAAATGAAGAAAAGATTGAAGTTGTCAAGGATTTCATTTCATTTGGATCCACAGTCAATGCTCATAGAGGAAGCAGTCAAGAAATCAAACAACATATTACAGTGGGCAAATCTACTGCAAAAGACTTCTTTACAGTGTTAAAGAGCAAAAATGTCACTTTGAAAACTAAGCTGCACCTGACCCAAGCCATGGTACTTTCAGTAGCCTCATATGCATATGAATATACCATGTTCTGCCAGAAGAACAAAATTGTCTCAGAGAAAGTACAGTCGGAATGCTTCTTAGAAACTAGAAAGGCTAGATTTCATCTCTTGTACTTTGGTCACATTATCAGGAGGGACCAGTTCCTGGAGAAGGATATCATGCTTTATAAAGTAGAGTGTCAGCAAAAAAGGGGAAGCCCCTCAACAAGATGGATTGATAGAGTGGCTGCAGAAATGGGCTCAAGCACAGATAAGATTGTGAGGATGGCATGGGACCTGGCAACATTTTGTTATACATAGGGTTGTTATGAGTTGAAACCAACTCAATGGCACCTAACTACAACATTTTATCTGAAATAGTACAATATGAACTCTAAATAGACTAGAATGTGAGGTACATACAGCATAATCTGTAGAATAGCCACAGAAAAAATACACCATGATACAGTCCACAAGTCAATAGTTAAATGAAAACAAAATACTAAAAATTATTCAAAATTGAAAGAGGGCATGAAATGAGAGCACAGAGGAACAAAACATAGAGGAGAGAAACAGAAAAACAATAAAATGACTAATATCCAACTCTATTAATAATGACATTAAATGTAATGTCTAAATAAATCAAGTTAAAGTTCATCAGACTGTATTTTAAAAAACAGTCCTGGGTATATGCTGTATACAAGAAACCTATTTAAATATAAAGACATTCACAGATTAAAAGTAAAGGATGAGAGAATATATACCACGCACAAAGTAACTGAAACAGAACTGGAGAATCTATATTATTATCAGACAAAGTAGATTCTAGAACAAGAAAAATTACCAGGAATAAAGAAATATATTACATAATGATAAAAGGATCAATTCACTAAGAAAACTTAGCAGCCCTAACAGTGCTTAACATCAAAGCTGAAAAATAAACAGAGAAAAGCTGTTAGAATTGAAAGGAGAAAAAGATAAATCCACAATTGCAATGGAAGATTTCAATATTCCTCTCAGCAATTGATAGAACAAGTAGATAGAAAACCAGCAGGGGCATAAAAGACTAGAACAACAGTATCAAAAAACTTCTCCCAAGTGCCAATTATAAAACATTTCACCCAAATACAGAATAATAAAAATTATTTTCAAGAGCACATGGCTCATTCATCAAGATGGACCATATTATAGCCCACAAAACAAACCTTAATCTATTTTTAAACATTGAAATAATACAAAATTTGTTTTTTTGATCACAATAGAATAAAGCTTGAAATCAATAAGAGAAAGATCTGAAGATCCCCATATAGTTGGAAATAAACAATGCACTTGTAAGTAACCCTAACCCTAATCACAACCCCAAAAAAGTCAGAATTTAAAATAAAATCAGATCTTTGGGGATTCAGTTTAACCTTGTGATTAGGAAGTTTATATATATATATATGTATATATGGTTCTAAATAAAAGTTCAAGAAAAAAAAATCATCCTTAAAAAAAAAAATAAGCTAATAAAGAATGTTGACTTGACTTGAACAGTGCTTTATGAAGCAATACTTGATGTATTAAAAGCAAATAAATAAAAAACATATGGATTAGATTCTCCTGGAAATATATCAACTTTTTAAGTATAGGGAAAATGGTGCTTAGGAAAATGTGGAGGTATTGTTCAACTCAAAGCACAAACCATTTCCTGAGTTTCAACTTGTGATGAGTCCAGTTTACTCCCTATGTTTTGGTCATGTGGTATCAACTATCAGCCCTCAAATATTAATCAATGCATCAAAATAAAATATATTTGGATGCAATAAGGACAGTTTGTGAAAACACCAGATTTTGAGGGGAAATGAACTTGGAATCAACTCATCAGATGGGGTTCCCTTGGCTTTCAAGGGAAGACGTATGGTTTCTAGTTAAAGATGGAGAATTAAACAAACATACATTTACCTCACTTCCTCCAGAAAGCCCACTAAACTGACAATAAAAATACTTTTTTAAAGTATAGCCCCCCAAGGACAAAGAGAACAGGAAAGGATACAACAACAACACATTTTAAAAGTTTAACAAGTGATAACCAAATTTGCAGACCTGGAAAACTTAGTCTTAAGTCAATGATAATGAAAGCCAAAAACCAACTGATCAAGTATTGGCAGCATCATTATCTCTGGAAGTAGAAGAGAATGTGCATTTACAAAGAGGAAGACTGAATGAAAATCTATTTAATAAGCCACCAAAGCATCAGAGCATCACATAGCTGGGTGATAGGCTCTTCACCACCTTAGTAGAATGTACTTTCAGGAGAGGATACAACCATCTTGGGATCACTAACCACCATGAAGGTGAAAGTATCAGAATGAAAACAGGTGTCAGTGAAAATTTAAATACTGAATAAGGATACCTCCAGCTTTCTTCCCCTACTAACCTCCCCAGATCCTAGTAGTAAGGAATATCTTCCAGGTAGAAGACTAGAGAAGATTTCTCTAAGGAACCTAATTAGTCCAAGAGAAAAGACAAAAAAATAGCAACATTGAGGATTCTTTATGAAAATAACCTAGCTATGTTACCCTACAGGAGCTCTGGTAGTGTAGTGCCTAAAGCACTTGACTGCTAATGAGAAGGCTGGTGGTTCAAACCCACCAGCCACTCCTTGGAAGGAAGATTGGGCGATCTACTTCTGTAGTGATAACTGCCTCAGAAACCCAAGGAGGGGTTGCTATGAGTTGGGTCCGACTTAATGGCAAATAACAACAACAATATGTTACCTTACATGAAGTTCATAGTTTAACCAGACCCTCCTAAGTGCACAGGAGCTCTGATAGATAGCATAGTGCCTAAAGCACTTGACTGCTAATCAGAAGGCTGGAGGTTCAAACCCACCAGCCACTCCTCGGAAGGAAGGTTGGACAATCTACTTCCGTAGTGATACCGCCTCAGAAACCCAAGGAGGGGTCACTATGAGTTGGGGCTGACTCAATGGCACATAATAACAACCTAAGTGCACAGAGTTTTCAAGTCTGCATTTTTGTTATCCCACTTTTAAATGTGAATAGACAACTAAACATCACCAAAAATTTTATTTAAAGTATGTAATAAAAAAAAGACCAAAACAAATGAGAGAAAACTTCATTAAAACTATCATTAGTATTCTCAAAGAAGTGAAAATATTGCATCTATAAAACAAGAACAAGATACTATATTTTAAAAAGATAAATATTCAGAAAACAAAAAAGGAGCTTTGGAAATTTTTTAAAAAATGATGATAGAAGCAAAAGATACAATGAAAACTTAAAAAAAAAAAGTCTTAGAAATACAGTAAAATGACAGCTGGGAAATGGGAAGAAAAAAAAAGATTATGAGAGATGTAACATAGATCCAATCTCCAAGTAATATGAGTTCCAGAGAGTGGGGAAGCATAAAGAGAAAGTGAGAGGAGGGAATCATCAAGGAAATAACTTTTACAACTAATAACTAGAACTGAAGGACATGAGTTTCCAGATTGAAAGAATCCACCAAGTGCCCAGTACAATGAGTAAAAACAGATCTACACCAGGGAACTTCATCATGAAATTTCAAAATAACAGTAACAAAGGAAAGTTCCCACAAGTTGAGAGAGAGAGAGAAAAAATGATTTTATATGGTGGCTCAATAATGAGAATCTAACTTCTTAGCAACATTGGAAGCTTAAAGAACAGTAGCACAAGACCATCAAAGTTCAGAGAGAAAATTATTTCAAACTTGAAATTCTATACCCAGCCGAATTATCAATTAAGCATGATGTTGTTGTCATTAGGTGTCATGGAGTCAGTATAGCAACTGTCCAGTCGTGCATCATGCTCACAATCCTTACTATACTTGAGCCCATTATTGCAGCCACTGTGTCAATCCATCTCATTGAGCATATTCCCCTTTTTCACTGACCCTCAACTTTATCAAGCAGGATCCTTCTCCAGGAATGGTCATTTTTAGCAACATGACCAAAGTACATGAGACAAAGTGTGGTCATTCTCATTTCCAAGTAGTATTCCAACTGCACTTATTCCAGGACAGATTTGCTGTTCTTTTGGCAGTCCATGCAACTTCCAGTATTCTTTGCCAACACCACAACTCAAAAGCATCAACTCTTCTTCAGTCTTCCTTACTCACTGTCCAGCTTTCACATGCATGTGAGGCAATTGAAAATACTATGGCTTGGGATAGATGTACTTTAGTCTTCAAAGTGACATCTTTGCTCTTCAGCACTTTAAAAAGGCCTTCTGCAACAGATTTTCCCAGTGCAATACAATATCTGATTTCTTGACTGCTGCTTCCATGTGTTGATTGTGGATCCAAGTAAAATTAAATCTTTGACAACTTCAACCTTCTCTCCATTTATAGTGATGCTGAATACTGATCCAGTTGTGAGGATTTTCATTTTCTTTATCTTGAGGTGTAATCCATACTGCAGACAGTAGTCTTTAACCTTCATGAGTAAGTGCTTTCAGTCATCTTCACTTTCAGCAAGCAAGGTTGTGTCATCTGCATATCACAGATTGCTAATCAGTCTTCCTCCAATTCTGATGCTGTATTCTTCTTCATATAGTCTAGTTTCTTGTATTACTTGTTCAGCATATGGATTAAATGAGTATTGTGAAAAGATAAAACCATGACACAGACCCTTCCTGATTTTAAACCATGCGATATATCCTTGCTCTGTTTGAATGAGAGCCTCCTGGTCTATGTACAGGTTCCTCATGAGGACAATTAAGTATTCTGGAATTTCCATTCTTCTCAATGTTATCCATAATTTGTTATGATCCACACAGTCTGGGAAGTGGCAGGAGCTGGCTTTTGGAGAGCCGGAACAGGTAGGGCAGGCTGGGAAGTAGCAGAAGTCAGCTTTGGCAGGCCAGAACAGGTAGGGCAGGCCAGGAAATGGTAGTGCAGCAGTTTGGAATGACTAAGGGAGATAAACTTGCTTGTCAGTTTCTCGTCCTATGCTGGCTTTTATGTTGCTGTGAGGCTGAAGGCTATGCCACTAGTGTTTCAAGTGCCAGCAGGATTACCCATGGTGAACAGGTTTCAGCGGAGCTTCCAGACTAAGACAGACTCGGAAGAAGGAATAGGCTATTCACTTCTCAAAGAACTGGCCAGTGAAAACCTTATGAAAAGCAGTGAACCACTGTCTGATATATTACTGAAAGATTTTATGAATAGCTGTTCTGGTTACCTAGTGCTGCTCCGACAAGAATATACCACAAATGGGATGGCCTTAACAAACAGGAGTTTATTCTCTTACAGTTTGGAGGCTTTAAGTCCAAGTTCAAAGTGCCAGGCT